>NC_037669.1:92508541-92560119 GCF_003255815.1 Theropithecus gelada
CCCAGCTAGTTTTTTGTATTTTTTAGTAGAGAGGGGGTTTCACCGTGTTAGCCAGGATGGTCTCGATCTCCTGACCTCGTGATCCGCCCGTCTTGGCCTCCCAAAGTGCTGGGATTACACGCATGAGCCACCGCGCTTGGCCTATCTTTTCTAGGTTTCATTAAGCTCAGCAAGATGTTAGGTGGGCTACGAATAAGTAGGATGAGACCACTTACATATATCCAGAATAAGATCAGATTAAATTTCCAATAGAGTCAGCCAGGGATAGAATTGTTTATTTAAAGCAATTGGGTCACACAGTTGAGAGTAGAGGCAGCCTGTTAGAGATGACTTTGACCCCCAGAGTCTCTAATTAGAGTGTTCAGCTGTTGAGATACTCATGTAAGGCATCATTTTGCTAGCTCTGGAAATTTCAGTTTTTGCTACTTTTTTTATGTTTGTTTTTTTCAGACAGGACTATGATCATGGTTTGCTGCAGCTAGCCCTAGGCTCAGCTAGCCCTCCTGACTCAGCCTATTGGGTAGCTGGGAGGTGCATCCTACCATGCCCGGCTAAGTTTATTTTAATTATTTTCTAGAGACAGGGTTTTGCTCTGTTATGTTGCTCAGGCTGTTCTTGTACTCCTGGCCTCAGGTGATCCTCCTGTCTTGGCCTCTCAACGTGTTAGAATTACAGGTGTGAGTCACTGCATCCGGCTACCTTTTTATTCTTTAGATTTTCCGATACGAATTAACAAGTATTTACTCTAACATCCTGTGCTTTTCATTTAGGAAATGTTTAAGAACCATACTCACTATGAATTACGGCAGGGCCTCTTCAGCATTGGGGTTTATAGGATGGTGCTGGAATGGGAGATACAGTCAAGGTGCAGTGAATGTCTCTAAGAAGTTTCTTGTCCCCATCTTCAACTTTCCATTACCTGACTTTGGTTTCTCATGTTTTCATTTGGGTGATTGTGCTACTGAGCTTTTATGAGCCAATCCCAAGTCCATTTCTATCCCAAATCCATTTGTGTGCAAGCCGTAAGAATCCTTGATATATGGATAGACCTTGCCCCGCCCAGTATCATTTTATTCTGCCACATCTGTAGAGGTTTTTTGCTGTTGTTGTTGTTGTTGTTGTTGTTGTTTTTGAGATGGAATCTTGCTCTGTCACCCAGGCTGGAGTACAGAGGTACAATCTTGGTTCACTGCAACCTCTGCCTCCCGGGTTCACAAGTGATTCTCCTGCCTCAGCCTCCTGAGTAGCTGGGATTACAGGTGTGTGCCACCACGTCCTGCGAATTTTTTTGTGTTTTTAGTAGTAATGGAGTTTCACCATGTTGGTTAGGCTTGTCTTGAACTCCTGACCTCGTGATCTGCCCTCCTCGGCCTCCCAAAGTGCTGGGATTCTAGGCGTAGCTACTGCGCCCGACTGAGGTTTTTATCTTGTTGAACTTCGTTGTTGGAACTAATACCTTTGATAGGTTCGTGAGTTCTGTCTATTCCTTTTTATTTTTATTTTTAAATAATATAGACAGGGTCTCCCTATGTTACCCAGGTGGGTCTTGAACTCCTGGGCTCAAGAAATCTTCCTACTGTGGCCTCCCAAAGTGCTGGAATTACACTGCTTTTATGTATATTTTACCATTGGAAAATTGAATGTCAGTTTTCTTTCTTTTTTTTTTTTTGAGACGGAGTCTTGTTCTGTTGCCCAAGCTGGAGTGCAATGGTGTGATCTCAGCTCACTGCAACCTCCGTCTCCTGGGTTCAAGCGATTCTTCTGTCTCAGCCTCCAAAGTAGCTGGGATTACAGGCGTCTGCCGCCACACCCAGCTAATTTGTGTATTTTTAGTAAAGATGGAGTTTCACCATATTGGCCAGGCTGGTCTTGAACTCCTGACCTCATGATCAGCCTGCCTTGGCCTCCCAAAGTGTTGGGATTATAGGCATGAACCACCATGCCTGGCCATCTGTTTTCTACTTCATTCTCAGCATCTGCCCCTGTAGTGGTTGAATAAAAGTTACTTTGTTAGCCTGGCACGGTGGCTCACGCTGTTAATCCCAGCACTTTGGGAGGCTGAGGTTGGTGGATCACCTAAGGTCAGGAATTCAAGACCAGCCTGGCCAACCTGGTGAAACCCTATCTCTACTAAAAATACAAAAATAAGCCTGGTGTGGTGGCACGTGTCTGTAATCCCAGCTGCTCAGGAGACTGAGGCAGGACAATCACTTGAACCTGGGAGGCGGAGGTTGTAATGAGCCCAGATTGCGCCACTGCACTCCAGCCTGGTGACAAGAGCGAGACTCAGTCTCAAAAAAAAAGTTTGTCTTAAGTGTATATTTGGTAATGATTTCATTTTTCACATTTAATATCTGTTGAGAAATTGACCTTAAATTATTTATACAGGTGTTTTATTGTTATGGCCTGCTCAGTATATATTTCTGAGTAGCATGGATCTCTAATTTTAAGTGGTGTCAATATAGTTGAACTATTGAGAAAATTCAGATTACCTATGTTATCAGGTGACACATTGCTGAATGTCGGTGATAGATTTGAATAAGCACTGTTCCTGTCCACAAGGAGTTCATATCCCACATAAAATATGTAAATCAGTCATGTCAGTATTATGCTGAGGTGCAATAGTGATTACAGGCATGGTTTGAGGAGAACATTTTAGATCAATCTGAGGATTAAGGGAAGGCTTTCTGTAGGAGAAGTAAGTCTCATTCTACTGTAGTAGATACCCACCTATTACATTAGTCTATTTATTTATTTATTTACTTATTTTTTGAGATGGAGTCTTGTTCTGTCGCTAGGCTGGAGTGCCCTGGCGCGATCTTGGCTCACTTCATCCTCTGGCTTTCGGGTTCAGGCGATTCTTCTGCCTCAGCCTCCCAAGGAGCTGGGACTACAGGCGTGTGCCACCATGCCCAGCTAATTTTTGTATTTTTAGTAGAGATGTGGTTTCACCATGTTGGCCAGGATGGTCTTGATCTCTTGACCTCGTGATCCGCCTGCCTTGGCCTCCCAAAGTGTTAGGATTATTCACGTGAGCCACCATGTCCAGCCTACATTAGTCTATTTTGAGATGTCAGCACTACAGGATTTTCAAAGATAAAATGTTACCAGTGGATAAGAATTGCACCCAAATGTACTTTTTTTTTTTTTTTTTGAGATGAAGTCTTGCTCTTTGCCTAGACTGGAGTGCAGTGGCATGATCTTGGCTCACTGCAACCTCCACCTCCCTCCGCCATTCTCCTGCCTCAGCCTCCCGAGTAGCTGGGACTACAGGCACCCTCCACCACACCTGGCTAATTTTCTATATTTTTAGTAGAGACGGGCTTTCACCATGCTAGACAGAATGGTCTCGATCTCCTGACCTTGTGATCCGCCCGCCTCGGCCTCCCAGAGTGCTGGGATTACAGGTGTGAGCCACAGCGCCTGGCCTTAATTTTTGTATTTTTAGTAGATACTGGGTTTCACCATGTTGGCCAGGCTGGTCTTAAACTCCTGACCTCAAGTGATCCACCTGCCTCATCCTCCCAAAGTGCTGGGATTATAGGCTTGAGCCACTGTGCCCAGCTGATTGTTAATTTTATTTGCCTGCCCCTCCCTCTGTCCCTCTCCCCGCCACCTCTCTGTCTCTCTGTCGCGTTCTCTCTCTCTCTCTCTCTCTCTCTCTCTCTCCCTGTGTGTGTATGTGTGTAATTATTTGGTTAAAGGGTCTCACTTTGTCATCCAGGCTGAAGTGCAGTGGTGTGGTCACAGCTCACTGTAACCTCGACTTCCCAGGCTCAAGCAACCCATTTACCTCAGCCTCCTGAGTTGCTGGGGCCACAGGCATGTGCCGCCACACATGGTTCATTTTTGTTTTATAATTTATTTTATTTTATAGATGAGGTTTCGCTATGTTGCACAGGATGGTCTTGAACTACTGGTCTCGTGATCCTGCCTCGTTGGCCTCCCAAAGTGCGGGTTTTATAGGCCTGAGCCACTGTACCTGGCCTATTTATTTTTTAAAATTTTATTTATATTTAATTATGTTCTAATATCTATGACAAAATATGCCATTTTAATGATTTTCATTTGTTTTTTGAGATAGGGTCTCACTCTATTACAGTGGTGTGACGTCAGCTCACTTCAACCTCCGCCTCCCAGGTTCAAGTGATTTTCCCACATCAGCCTTCCAAGTAGCTGGGACTACAGGCGCGTGCCACCTCGCCCTGCTAATTTTTGTATTTTTTGGTAGAGATGGGATTTCACCATGTTGGCCACTCTTGTCCCGAACTTCTGACATCAAGTGATCGATCTAAGGGATCTTAATGATTCTTCTTAATTTTTTTTGAGACGGAGTTTTGCTCTTGTTGCCCAGGCTGGAGTGCAATGGCATGATCTCAGCTCACTGCAACCTCTGCCTCCCTTGCTTAAGTGATTCTCCCACCTCAGCCTCCCAACTCGACCTCCCAAAGTGCTGGGATTACAGGATACTTTTTATTTTTTATTTATTACTATTTTTTTTTTTAACAGAGATGGAGTCTCACTATGTTGTCCAGGTTGGTCTTCTACTCTTGGGCTCAAGTGATCCTCCTGCCTCAGCCTCCCAAAGGTTTGGGATTATGGGATGGAGAAACTATGCTCACTTCTGTATGTATTAAACAATGACTTCCATTCCTTGTCCCTCTTTCCTTGGCAACCACCATTCTGCTTTTTGTCTCTTTTTTTAATGTTTGATACCATGTGGTTCTTTGTAGTATATTATTTTGTAGTAATAGTTTTAAAGAAAAAAATGCATGGGTGTTTCTAATAACACTTCATCCTATTTCGCCTATCTGATGCTCAGTTTATATTGCTTATACCTTCATAATGTGGAAATTATTCACCATTTCATTTAATTTGAGGTATATTTTTAATCCATAAAGCACAGATCTCTTGAATTGTGGCATAGATTTTAGCTATTAGTTAAATATAGTTTTATATAGTTACACCACATTTTTATGGTCATTAAAATATCATAATAGGCTAGGTGTGGTGGCTTATGCCGGTAATCCCAGCACTTTGGGAGGCCAAGGTGGGCGGATCACTTGAGGTCAAGAGTTTGAGATCAGCTTGGCCAATATGACAAAACTTTGTCTTTTAAATATGCAAAAACCAAAAAAAATTAGCTGGGCGTATTGGCACTCGCTTGTAATCCCAACTACGTGGGAGGCTGAGATATGAGAATTCCTTGAACCCGGGAGGCAGAGGCTGCAGTGAGCCATGATCACATCGCTGTACTCCAGCCTGAGCGACACAGTTGAGAACCTGTCTCAGAAAAAAAAATAAGTATAATAAAAGTGTTCACTTACAATTTTTGTATAATTTATGTTTTTATTTTTATTTTTTTGTTGAGACAGTCTCACTATGTCGCCCAGGCTGGAGTGCAGTGGTGTGCTCTTGGCAACCTCTGCCTCCCGGGTTCAAGTGATTCTCCTGCCTCAGCCTCCCGAGTAGCTGGTATTACAGGCGCCCGCCACCACGCCTAGGTAGTTTTTGTATTTTTAGTAGAGATGGGGCTTCACCGTGTTGGCCATGCTGGTGGAAAACTCCTCACCTCACATGATCCACCCGCTTTGGCTTTCCAAAGTGCTGGGATTACAGGCGTGAACCACCACGCCTGGCCTAATTTTTGTATAATTTATAGTCAAGAATCTATAAGGTGAAAAACTCTACTATCTCTATATTTATTTTTTTGATTCCTTTTTTTTTTCTTGTGGCAAAGTTTCACTTCCTTGCCCAGGCTGGCCTCAGAACTCCTGTCTTCAAGCACTCCTCCCTTCCTCCCTGCCTTCTTTCTCAGCCAGAGTACTGGGGTTATAGGTGTTTTCTTTTGGAACATTTTGATTTACGTTTTTTATTAAAAAAATTTTTTTTGAGATAAGGTCACACTCTGTCACTCAGCCTGGATTTGTCACCATCACAGTTCCCTATAGCTCAACTTCCCATGCTCATGCAATCCTCCCACCTCAGCCTCCTGCGTAGGTGGGACACTACAGGCATGTGCCACCATGCCCAGCTAATTTTTATATTCATATTTATATTTGTATTTGTATTTTTTTGAGACAAGTTCTGGCTTTGTTGCCCAGGCTGGAGTATAGTGGTGTGGTCTCAGGTCACTCCAACCTTTGCCTCCCAGGTTCAAGCCATCCTCCTACCTCAGCCTCCCAGTAGCTGGGACTACAGGCACACTCCCCTCATGCCTGGGTAATTTCTTTTGCATTTTTTGTTGAGACAGGGTTTCACCATGTTGCCCAGGCTGGTCTTGAACTCCTGTGCTAAAGCCATCTGCCCGTCTCGGCCTGCCAAATGCTGGGATTAAACTTTTTGTAGAGGTGGGATCTCACTGTGTTGCCCAAGCTGGTCTCAGACTCCTGCGCTCAAGTGATTCTTTCACCTTGGTGTCTCAAAATGTTAGAATTACTGGTGTGTAGCTAGGCGCGATGGCTCACGCCTGTAATCACAGCACTTTGGGAGGCTGAGGCGGGCAGATCACTTGAGGTCAGGAGTTCGAGACCTGCCTGGCCAACATAGAGAAACCCTGTCTCTACTAAAAATACAAAATTAGCCGAGCGTGGTCACGCATGCCTGTGATCCCAGCTATTTAGGAGGCTGAGGCAAGAGAATCACTTGAACCTGGGAGGCAGAGGTTGCAGTGAGCCGAGATAGCACCATTGCACTCCAGCCTGGGCAACAAAAGCGAAACCCTGTCTCAGAAAACAACAACAACAACAACAACAACAACAAACTGCTCCTGGCCTAAATTTAGCTTTTTAAAATCTTTCTTTTGACAGACTATTTACTCAAATTATAGTATGTTTATGGAATTTAAAAGGAATTCTTTTGGGAGGGATATGAGGTCTTGCTATACTGTCTAGGCTGGTTTTGAATTCCTGTGCTCAAGTGATTCTTTCATCTCAGCCTCCCAAGTAGCTGTGACTATAGGTGTGAGCCACTGTACTTGCTACCAGAAAGTAGTTTGAATTCAGTTTATTTTATTTCATTCCATTTTTCTTGAGACAGCATCTCACTCTGTCGTCCAGGCTGGAGTGCAGTAGGGCGATCAGGGCTCACTGCAGGCTCAACCTCTCAGACTCAAGTGATCCTCCCACCTCAGCCTCCTGGATAGGATTACAGGCATGTGCCACAATGCACAGCTAATTTTTAAAATTTTTTTCTAGAGACTGAATCTCCCTATGTTGCCAGACTGGTCTTGAACTCCTGGGCTCAAGTGATCCTCCTGCCTTATGCTCCCAGAGTGTTGGGATTACAGGCATGAGCCTCCATGCCCAGCCTAATCGACTTTTAGAAAAACTTATTGATTCCTCAGTTTATTCAAGAAGATATTTAAGGAGGTTGTTTAATTGATATGTGTTTATATCTTTGAATTTATAAAACTTAGGATTCAGACATGAGTAATTTTGTCAGAAGCTTTATTTTTCTCATGTGTAATTTGTATCATTTTTAGGCAAAGTGTTTCATGGATTTCAAAGCTGGAGGCACCTTATGTCACATTCTTGGGTCTGCTTACAAGTATAAAAATGAACAGGGATGGTAAGTTTTTGTATTTGTTTGCATGTTTTGATCTTAAGTTATTTACTTTTAAGTCCTATTTCCTTGTGTTAGAAAATTCTGTAAGCACATTATGATTAAGGTGTTTTACCAAGAGCCCTAATTTACCTTGTTTCTACATCCAAGAAAAATGTCAACCAACCACGTATGTATTTACTTACTTATTTTTGAGACAGGGTCTTAAAAATAGGACCAAGGCTGTCAGCAAGGCTAGAAGTGCAGTGGTGCAATCTCAGGTCACTGCATCCTCCGCCTCTCAGATTTCGACCAATTCTCATGCCCCAGCCTCCTGAGTAGCTGGGACTACAGGCATGCACCACCATGCCTGGCTAATTTTTCTATTTTTAGTGGAAACAGGGTTTTGCCATGTTGTTCAGGCTGGTCTCGAACTCCTGGCCTCAAGCAATCCACCCACCTCTGCCTCCCAAAGTGCTGGGATTACAGGGATGAGCCACTGCACCTGGCCACAACCATGTATTTATTAGGCAAGTGATTTCTTTTTTTCTTTTTTTTTTTTTGAGACAGAGTCTCGCTCTGTCGCCCAGGCTGGAGTGCAGTGTCGTGATCTCAGCTCACTGCAAGCTCCACCTCCCGGGTTCACGCCATTCTACTGCCTCAGCCTCCCGAGTAGGTGGGACTACAGGCACCCACCACCACGCCTGGCTGATGTTTTAGTATTTTTTGTATTTTTTCATTTTTAGCTAACATGGGGTTTCACCGTGTTAGCCAGGGTGGTCTCGATCTCCTGACCTCATGATCTGCCCGTCTCGGCCTCCCAAAGTGCTGGGATTACAGGCGTGAGCCACTGCGCCCAGTGTGATTTCTTATATTTGATTTTTATAATAACAGGTATACATTATTAGCAAATTAGAAGGTAGGCTTGCCAGGAAATGTGTAAATGTGTATAATGAACTCATACATTATGTTTGAAGTGGATAGATAGTATTTTTGTTTGTTTTGTTTTTTTGAGACTTAGTTGCGCTCTTTCGCCCAGGCTGGAGTGAAGTGGTGCGATCTTGGCTCACTGCAACCTTTGCCCCCAGGTTCGAGTGATTCTCCTGCCTCAGCCTCTTGAGTGACTGGGATTACAGGCACCTGCCACCATGCACCCAGCTAATTTTTGCATTTTTAGTAGGGATGGAGTTTCACCATGTTGGCCAGGCTGGTCTCAAACTCCTGACCTCAGGTGATCCACCTTCCTTGGCCTCCCAAGGTTCTAGGATTACAGGTATGAGCCACCGTGCCTGGCCAGATAGCAGTTTTAAGAGATCAAGTTAGCTAGGCCTTCAAGAGTGTTCCATTTTGCTATCCTCAGGACAGTGATAAAAGGAGAAATACATATCTTTGCCTAGATCAGTGTTGGAGATAGATTGAGAATCCCTGCAGGTGTTCCTGCCATTTTGCTCCCTTCAGTCTTTTCCCCTTTTCTAGCTGTCTCTCTTGGTACTATTTCTTTTTTTTCCCCTTGAACTCTGGGGTTTCCATCAGTTGCTGGGACTAGTGATGTTTGACGATGATGGTCCTGAGCTGTGGGGTTGTCAGGGACATACTTCACAGGGTAGGGTTGGGGGAGTGGAGTATATTGTCTTGAAATTGTTTGGTATTTTCAGTTGAGTTAGCTGTGCACAGTTTATAAGCTTAGCATCTTTCCAGGAGAATACACATGTAATTTATATATTTTACTTTCAAAGTTAAGCTAACCCCATACTTTATGGCTGGGAAGTGCAAATAAATATTTAGATCAACAATAAGGACAAGTGTGCAATTAAATTATTTATATAGTAAATAGGACATATAAACTAACGTGTATTTACTGAAGCTTTTTATATATGGATGGTGTTGAATAGATGTTGATTTGGATCACTTGAGGTCAGGAGTTCGGGTCCAGACTGGCCATCATGGCGAAACCCTGTCTCTACTAAAAATACAAAATAAATTAGCCAGACTTGGTGGCGGGCACTTGTAATCCCAGGTACTCAGGTGGCTGAGACAGGAGAATCACTCGAACCCGGGAGACGGAGGTTGCAGTGAGCTGAGATTGCGCCACTGCACTCCTGCCTGGGCAACAGAGCAAGACTCTGTCTCAAAAAAAAAAAAGATATTGACTAAAAGCATGAGTCTTTTTTGTTTTTGTTTTCAGAGGTAGCTCTCTGTTTTCCAGTTCTGTGTCTAGCTCTGATGTTGAACCTCTCACGAGGGTATTCCCTGATCTAGGACCAACGGCATGTTTCAGTACTCGTAGAGATGGTTTGTTCCCTACTCTTGACTCTGGGTTCCCGGTTGGAACTCTTTCTGTCCCTAGTTCTTGTTCAGCTTCTATCACAAGTCCTGACCTGGACACTTAAGGACAGAATTCCAAAGTGATTTGATTTTTCATAGGTCACGTATTGTGGAACTTGCTTTGTGTCTATAGTTTCTGCACAATGAAAAAAAAAATTTTTTTTTGAGACAGAATCTCGCTCTGTCACCCAGACTGGAGTACAGTGGTGTAATCTCGGCTCACTGCAACCTCTACCTCCCGGGTTCAAGCGAATCTCCTGCCTCACCCTCCTGAGTAGCTGAGATTACAGGTGCCTGCCACCACACATGCCTGGCTAATTTTTGTATTTTTAGTAGAGACTAGGTTTCTCCATGTTGGCCAGGCTGGTCTTGAACTCCTGACCTCAGGTGATCTGCCTGCCTTGGCCTCCCAAAGTGCTAGGATTACAGGCTTGAGTCACCGTGCCCGGCCACAGTGAAATATTTTTATCTGAAATCACTTGCAGTAGTTTAGAAAGATATGTATAATACAGGTCGGGCACAGTGGCTTGCGCCTGTAATCCTAGCACTTTGGGAGGCCAGGGTGGTCTGATCACGAGATCAGGAGTCAGAGACCATCCTGGCCAACATAGTGAAACCTTGTCTCTACTAAAAATGCAAAAATTATCTGGGCATGGTGGCATGCGCCTGTAGTCCCAGCTACTTGGGAGGCTGAGGCAGGAGAATTGCTTGAACCTGGGAGGTGGAGGTTGCAGTGAGCCGGGATCGCGCCACTGCATTCCAGCCTGTCAACAGAGCGAGACTCCGTCTCAAGAAAAAAAAGAGAGAGATACATATGTAATACGATTTCCTTAAAATTAAAAGTGGGGCTAAAAAAGACGTAAAGGATAGGGTTAGCATTGTCAGGAATAAGAATTTTTCCGAGTCTCTTATGCAGATTGTGCCACAATAATTTCCTTTCAGGTATAGTTATGTATCCAGTTTCAGTGTGTACCTTCTCTCATCTCTTGTGCCTCACGCTTGAAGTGAGTGCATATGTTAGTAACTTCCCCACTCTGTTTGGATATCTGAATGCTGACCTGTCATTCTGACCATGCCCTGACTTGCCCCATGCCTAACATGCCTCTCAGAACCTTGTGTGTGTTCTTTAATTGAACCTCACAGTCTAGGTTGCATTTCTGGCTTTAGGTCCAAAGTTTGCTGGTTTCGTTATTATGGCAAGCACTATTTTTTTTTTTTTTTTTTTTTTTTTTTGAGACGGAGTCTCGCTCTGTCGCCCAGGCTGGAGTGCAGTGACCGGATCTCAGCTCACTGCAAGCTCCGCCTCCCGGGTTTACGCCATTCTCCTGCCTCAGCCTCCCCAGTAGCTGGGACTACAGGCGCCCACCACCTCGCCCGGCTAGTTTTTTTTTTTGTATTTTTTAGTAGAGACGGGGTTTCACCGGGTTAGCCAGGATGGTCTCGATCTCCTGACCTCGTGATCCGCCCGTCTCGGCCTCCCAAAGTGCTGGGATTACAGGCTTGAGCCACCGCGCCCGGCCTTGGCAAGCACTATTTTCTTCTTATTTCATTGTGGTTCTGCTTTCTTACTGACTTCTCAGTAGTCTTTGTTTTAGTCGCTAATGGCATGAAGCTCTAATGTCATGCATATGAGGTTGAATGGGAATACCTGGTAATTACTAGCATATTTGTGAAGAGACTGTACATATTAATATTACAGAATTGGCCAGCTGTTGTGGCTCATGCCTGTAATCCCAGCACTTTGGGAGGCTGAGGTGGGCGGATTGCTTGAGCCCAGGAGTTTGAACCCAGCCCAGGCAACATGGGAAAACTCAGCCTCTACAAAAAGTAGAAAAATTAGCTGGGTATGGTGGCACATGCCTGTAGTCCCAGCTGCTTGGGAGGCTGAGGTGGGAGGATCACTTGAGCCCAGGATGTAGAGGCTGCAGTGAACCAAGATTGCACCACTGCACTCCAGCCTGGGTGACAGAGACCCCGTGTCAAAAAAAAAAAAAAAAAGGAAATTACAGAATTGAAATGTTAAATTTGATCTTTCTGGATGTTTCTAAATAGGCAAAATCAATGAGTGTCTTATTAATGGTTTTTCTCCTGAAGGATAAAACTTTGTATAGATTTGAAGTGTAGTTATATGTAACTGAAGGATAACAAGTTTGACCTATTCATGGAAATCCAAACAGATCTCCCAAAGGAGAGATTAAATACCAAGTTCAATTAAGTAATAGAGAATTGACTTTAGTGCCCACGTGCCCAGAGATTAGGATGTTGTTTATTTTTCCCTACAGTTCTAAAGAGATTGTTACTTTTTTTTTTTTGAGATGGAGTCTTGCTTTGTCACCCAGTGAGCTGGAACACTATCTTGAATTTACCAAGAATGTTTAAATTAAGTTTTGCTTTCTAATAATGCAGAAAGGTGTTCAAGCTTCAACCCGAAAGAGGAATGCAAATTAGAACTATAATCATTAGGCCGGCGTGGTGGCTCACGCCTGTAATCCCAGCACTTTGGGAAGCCAAGGCGGGTGGATCACCTGAGGTCAGGAGTTGGAGACCGACCAGGCTGGCCAAAATGGTGAAACCTCGTCTCTACTAAAAATACAAAAAATTAGCCGGGTATCGTGACGGGTGCCTGTAATCCCAGCTACTCGGGAGCCTGAGGCAGGAGAATCGCTTGAACCTGGGAGGTGGAGCTTGCAATGAGCCGAGATCTCACTGTTGCACTCCATCCTAGGCAACAAGCGTGAAACTCCCTGTCAATTAAAAAAAAAAACACAAAAACTATAATCATTAAATATTTTAAAATCTATCGCAGATTGACAAAGATTAAAAGGTGAGGTAATGTAAAATAAAAATAAGTACATAGTTGGCTACTGAGAGGAAGAAAGCATAATACATTCTTAGTGGAACTATAAATGAGTACCATTTTATTGGAAGATGATTTTGCCAGTTGTGTTACGTTTGTATTATGTTTCTTATTATTTCAACTTGAGTATCTCTAATTCCTTACAAATCCATCTGACTAGTACTAGGTTCTAGAAGAATCCCATAGGAGGGCTCTAGAAAAAAAAAAAAAATCAACTGGAAAGAGATATTCTTGCCCTATGTTATCACAGTCCTATAGAGAAAAGCAAATAAATACATTTTCCTTTTCTGACTTTTTTTTTTTTTTTTTTGAGACAAGTTCTCGCTGTGTCGCCCAGGCTGGAGTGCAGTGGCATGATCTCGGCTTACTGCAAGCTCCGCCTCCCGGGTTCACGCCATTCTTCTACCTCAGCCTCCCGAGTAGCTGGGACTACAGGTGCCCACCACCACGCCCGGCTAATTTTTTTGTATTTTCAGTAGGGGGTTTCACTGTGTTAGCCAGGATGGTCTTGATCTCCTGACCTTATGATCTGCCCGTCTCGGCCTCCCAAAGTGCTGGGATTACAGGCGTGAGCCACCGTGCCTGGCATTTTTTTTTTTTTTTTTTGAGACGGAGTCTTGCTCTGTCGCCAGTACAGAGTGCATAGGCACCATCTAAGCTCACTGCAACCTCCATCTCCCAGGTTCAAGCTATTCCCTTGCCTTAGCCTCCCAAATAGCAGGGACTGTAGGTACACGCCACCATGCCTGGCTAATTATGTTTTAGTAGAGACAGGGTTTCACCATGTTGACCAGGATAGTCTCTATTTCTCGCCCCCATGATCCGCCCGCATAGGCCTCCCAAAGTGCTGAGATTACAGGAGTGAGCCACTGCGTCCCGCCTTTCTGACTTTTTAAATCTTTGGCCATTTAAACTGTAAATGCAAGCTCTCAGTTGAGGGTTTACTAATTAATATAAAAGTCTTCTGCATTGTTTCCTTTTGTCAATCTACTGGGCAATATCTTGCTGTAGCCTTTCAATCTAAGGCAATAAATATGCATTGTGTGTCAAAAGGAATTACAGGCTGGTGGGAAGCCAAGGTGAAAGGTTCGCTTGGGCCCAGGAGTTGGCGACCAGCCTGGGCAACATAGAGAAGCCCTGTCTCTTGAAGAAATTTTAAAATACTACCCCAGAAAGGTAGCATGTACCTGTAGTTCAAGCTCCTCGGTAGGCTGAGCCGAGAGGACTGCTTGACCCCAGGAATGCAAGGCTACCTACAGTGAGCTGTGACTGAACTGCTGCAGTCCAGCCTGGATGACAGAGCAAGAGTCTATTAAAATATATATATTAAATAAAAATAGAAAATTTTTAAAAAGTTCCTCTACTAACTGTATTCCTCCAGTTTTATTGCCTCTCATGAGTATATTTAGGGCTACCTCTAGAAAATGGTCCGAATAGGGCTGGGCACGGTGGCTCACACCTGTAATCCCAGCACTTTGGGAGGCAAAGGTGGGTGGATCACGAGGTCAGAAGATCAAGACCATCCTGGCTAACATGGTGAAACCCCGTCTCTACTAAAATACAAAAAATTAGCTGGGCATGGTGGTGCATGCCTGTAGTCCCAGCTACTTGGGAGGCTGGGGCAGGGGAATCACTTGAACCTGGGAGGCGGAGGTTGCAGTGAGCCAAGATCGCGCCACTGCACTCCAGCCTAGCAACAGAGCAAGACTAGCAAGACTCTGTCTTTAAAAAAGAAAGAAAGAAAGAAAGAAAGAAAGAAAGAAAGAAAGAAAATGGTCCGAATAAAAATAGTCTGTTTTTTTTTTGAGACCGAGTGTCACTCTGTTGCTCAGACTGGAGTGCAGTGTCGCAGTCTGGCTCACTGCAAGCTCTGCCTCCTGGGTTCACGCCATTCTCCTACTTCAGCCTCCTGAGTAGCTGGGCCTACAGTTGCTTGCCACCACGCCCAGCTAATTTTTTTTTGTATTTTTAGTAGAGACAGTGTTTCACTGTTAGCCAGGATAGTCTTGATCTCCTGACCTTGTGATCCACCCACCTCGGCCTCCCAAAGTGCTGGAATTACAGGCGTGAGCCACTGTGCCCAGCCTAATCAGACTCTTTAACACTGGATGGATCCCAGGTGAAGAGTTTATTCCATAGAAGTTGTGTAAAAGGGCGTCAGAAGGAAACTTCTAAAGGGAAAAACAAAAATGCACTGAGCCAAGCGCAAGACAACAATAGAGCCAAACAGTTTTGTGGGGAAGTTACTAAAGCCAGTCTCAAATAAGGAGCTTTGTACGATGACAGCAAGCTAGACTACCCTGGAAACCATCCCCACAGGATGGTCTAGTATGCTGTACCCCAAAAGGGTGGCAAACATCCTAGTAGGATCAGGTGTGGTAGCTCACACCTATAATCCGAGCACTTTGGGAGGCTGAGGCAGAAGAATCACTTAAGGCCAGGAGTTCAAGACTAACCTAGCCAACATAGCAAGACCCCATCTCTATTAAAGAAAGAAGAAAAGAAAAAAACATGAAAGATGGCCAGGTGTGGTGGCTCACATCTGTAATTCCAGCACTTTGGGAGACCGAAGCATGTGATCACCTGAGGTCAGGAGTTCGAGTTCAGCCTGGCTGACATGGTGAAACCCTGTCTCTACTAAAAATACAAAATAACTGGGTGTCATGGAGCACGCCTGTAATCCCAGCTACTCGGGAGGCTGAGGCAGGAGAATCGCTGGAATCCAGGAAGCAGAGGTTGTGGTAAATCGAGATCACACCACTGCATTCCAGCCTGGGCAACAGAGTGGGACTCCATTTAAAACAACAACAACATAGAAGATAGGCTTAGCTTCATAGAGCAAGTGACTTGGGGACAGATTCTGGAAGTGATAGTGTCAGGCCCATTGAGTGGGTAGTAACATCCTGGAAAGGCTATAGAGTTTAAAAAGAAAGATTGGAAGTGTGGGGAACATCTCCAGGATAAAATAGCATGACATGTGAGTTAAGCATATGAGCTCTGGACTCAGACTGCCTAATGCTAGGTAGTATCTGGTAATGATTAAGAAAATTATAACTGGGCCAGGCGTGTTGGTTCACCTCTGAGTGAACCAACTGAGGCAGGAGGATTGCTTGAGCTCAGGAATTTGAGACCAGTTTGGACCAACATAGTGAGACCTTTGGCTTTACAAAAATAAAAATAAAAAACAATTACCTGGGTATGATGGCTGGTGCCTGTGGACCCAGCTACTCAAGGCTGAGGTTGAGGTGGGAGTGTCCCCTGAGCCCAGGAGTTCAACGTTACAGGGAGCTCTTACTGCACCAGACCTTTCCAGCCTAGATGACACAGTGAGACTTTGCCTCCAAAAACAAAAATTATAACTATAGCTAACATTTATTGATCAGTTACTTTATATTAAATTTAAGCACTGTTGTAGTATATACCTCATTTAACCTTCACAAAAACCCACAGTAGGCTATTACATTTATGAAGCAGTCAATCCTTGGGTTAACAAATTGCTCAAGACTAATGTAGTTTTCCACAATCCTTACTTTCAGTCACTAAGCTCTACTCCTCTCCTGGATGTTAGTATTAAAAGAACTAAAACAGAGCAAAAACAAAGTAGGTATTGAATAAAAAGTAAGGAGAAACAGGCGTTAGACTTTGTAAAGATTTAACCACATGGAGGTGACATGCTTGGGAACTTAATGTAAAGAGACATTGGAGAAGAGTTTCAAGTAAAGGTAAATACATCAGTTTTACCACATTTAGGAAAACAGTGCTTGTTATTCATACTTGCGGGTTTGGTATACCCCCCAGCAATCAAGTGATTTCAGATTAAGGGATAGTCTCTGCTCTTGACTGTTACTGTGGCCAGTTAAAAATTTTATTTGGAGAAACCTTGTCTGTTTAAATCACGTCTTACAGCTGTATCAGAATTAAATACCCAAGATGCTTTCCTTTATCTAAGAGAACACAGATACTGCTGAATTTGAACAAATGATTTTTTTTTTTTTTTTGAGACGGAGTCTTGCTCTGTCACCAGGCTAGAGTTCAGTGGCATGATCCTGGCTTACTGCAACCTCTGCCTCTCGGGTTCAAGCGATTCTCCTGCCTCAGCTTGCAGAGTAGCTGGGATTACAGGCGTGCTCCACCATGCCCAGCTAATTTTTGTATTTTTAGTAGAGATGGGATTTCACCATGTTGGCCAGGCTGGTCTTGAACTCCTGACCTTGTGATCCGCCCGCCTCACCTCCCAAAGTGCTGGGATTGCAGGCATCAGCCACTGTACCCAGCATGGATCTGTGAACTACTTTTCTGTAAGATGTAAGGTGTCTTAGATTTAAGGAAAATTAGATATGTCATGGAATTGATACTTCATTTTCACTGAGGTGGGTCTTAATATCTCTTTTATAAGGGTGTTGATACTGTGTATTCTTATATTACTGAGAGAATATCTCACACGTTTTGTAGAGTGTTATTTTAATTTCCAAATCTTTCTAACTCATTTGCATCGAATTCTAAAACCAAGTTTTCATTTGTGTTTAAGGTGGGAGACAAATTAACTAGGGTTTTTCCTTTTTTTTAGGCGGAGGTTTGACCTACAGAACCCATCCCGAATGGATCGTAATGTGGAAATGTTTATGAACATTGAAAAAACATTGGTGCAGGTAACTTGGAAACTTAGGTTATTTAAAAAGTTTGCCTTTAATATATTTTCAGTTTTAAGATTGGCGGGCTGGGCGCAGTGGCTCACGCCTGTAATCCCAGCACTTTGGGAGGCTGAGGCAGGCCTCCCAAATCACGAGGTCAGGAGATCGAGACCATCCTGGCTAACATGGTGAAACCTCGTCTCTACTAAAAAAAAAAAAAAAATACAAAAATTTAGCTGTGTGTGGTGGCGAGTACCTGTAGTCCCAGCTACTTAGGAAGTTGAGGCAGGAGAATGACGTGAACCCAGGAGGTGGAGCTTGCAGTGAACCAAGATTGCGCCACTGCACTCCAGCCTAGGCAGCAGAGCGAGACTACGTCTCAAAAACAAAACAAAACAAAAACAGATTGGCTTTATTGGATTGCCAAAAGAACAAAGGAAGAAAATGTTCTGAAAGGTATTGTTTTATTATTTTTATGGGTGTTTGGGGATTAGAGCTATGATTAATCTTGTCTTTAAGACTATTAAAATTTATGGTGAAATAATTTATAATTTTCTTCATTAATTTTACCTAATGTATTGTTTGACTTGCCTTTATTTTATTTTTATTTTCTTTGAGACAGGATCTCACTCTGTCACCCAGGCTGGAGTGCAGTGGTACGATCATAGCTAGGCTTACTGCAGCTTTGAACTGTCGGGCTCAAGTGATCCTCCCACCTCAGCCTCCCCTGTAGCTGGGACTACAAGCACACGCTATCACACCTGGCTAATTTTTTGTATATTTTGTAGAGGTGGAGTTTTGCCGTGTTGACCAGGCTGGTTTCGAATTCATGAATTCAAGTGATTTGCCTGCTTGGCCTTCCAAAGTTCTGGGATTACAGGCGTGAACCACCGAGTCCGGCCTGCCTTCGTTTTATTTGGTTTAAGCACTCTTCCATCCTACTGTTCACTTGACTGAATATTTTCTTTGGGTTTGTTCCATGGTTGTACCATAAATACACATATTATTTCTCTAACTGTATTATAACCTGGAAAAAAGAATGCTTAATGTCCTTATTTGTGTTTCCTAATATGTTCATTGTTTAATAATTTATGGTGATCACTAAATTAACCTTCCTGGGGAGAGGTAGCTGGCAAAAATTCAGTTAGATGTTACTGTTAACTTAATATGTGAAAGTTGTTTGTCTCACAGATTCTTAGCTAGGGAAACAATTGGATATGTTTTGTTTGTTGGGTGAGAGTTTTTTTCATGATTTGGGGAGTCAACATACATGTTTTGTCATTGCTATTTTTAAGATTAACTGTAATCCCCTTCCATAGCTAAAAACACTACATTAGACCATTAAAGTAAATTTGGGTAAAATTGGGGAGGAGGATTAATCTGGCAATCTGGTGTGGTATCTTAATGAAAAAGCTGCTGAATTTCTTTAGGTCATGCTTCTCAGTATTTTTTGTGGCAGAAAAGGTTATCTGGGGATGGTTTGTGTATTACATAAATAATGTGATATTATTTCAAAACCAAGAGAATTTGAAAGTCTGTTCTTTTCATCCTCAGAACAATTGTTTGACCAGACCCAACATCTACCTCATTCCAGACATTGATCTGAAGTTGGCTAACAAATTGAAAGATATCATCAAACGACATCAGGTAATAGACACAATCACTTTAGATAATAATAGACACGATCACTTCATTTTGTAATTGTAAGCCTCTAATAAATGTCAACCATAGTAATGCTTTGGATTTCTTGATATATTTACATCAAAATAAATTTTTTTCTTGAGTTTTTATTTCTCTTTTTAGAGGTGAGGTGTCACTGTGTTGCCCAGGCTGGAGTGCAGTGGCACTATCCTAGCATCCTTGCTCACTGTAGCTTTAGACTCCCGGGCTCAAGAGATCTTCCAGTTTTTGTGTGTGTGTGTGGTTTTTTGTTGTTGTTGTTGAGAGAGTCTTGTGTTGTCGCCCAGGCTGGAGTACAGTGATGCGATCCCAGTTCATTGCATCCTCTGCCTCTGAGGTTCAAGCGATTCTTGTGCCTCAGTCTCCAGAATTGCTGGGACTACAGCTGTGTGCCACCATGCCTGGCTAATTTTTGTATTTTTTGTAGAGATGGGATTTTGCCATGTTGGTGAGCCTGGTCTCGAACTCCTTACCTCAAGTGATCTGCCCACCTCAGCCTTCCAACGAGCTGGGATTACAGGCATGAGCCACCGTGCCTGGCCACGATGGTTTCTCACTATGTTCCCAGGCTGGTCTTGAATTCCTGGCCTCAAGTCATCCTCTAGCCTCGCCCTCCCAAAGTATTAGGATTGATTATAGGTGTGAGCCACCATACCTGGCCTCTTTTTGAGTTCTTAAAGTAGCAGTGTTTTTTTTCTCTCCACTCATCTTTAGCTTTTAGCCTAGAGTAGCATTTAATAAAGTCATTGGTATGGAGTCTTTAGTCTTATTGTGAAGTGTGCTTACGTAGACCTAAGGAAACCAATGTATTCTATATCACAGAGCTCTATCTACATCACAGAGATTATAAAGTCATATAGAGTTGGTAACATAATTGGTAGGAAGAAATGACATATTACTTTCAAGTAATCGTGTCTCCCTTAACCCCGCATTTTATGTATTCTGTTACATACATGATTTAAAAAAAAGCAATTGATGGCCAGGCGTGGTGGCTCATGCCTGTAATCCCAGTACTTTGAGAGGCCAAGGCGGGTGGATCACAAGGTCAAGAGATCGAGACCATCCTGGTCAACATGGTGAAACTCGTCTCTACTAAAAATTAGCTGGGCATGGTGACGCGCCTCTGTAGTCCCAGCTACTGGGGAGGCTGAGTCAGGAGAATTGCTTGAACCCAGAAAGTGGAGGTTGCAGTGAGCTGAGATGGCGCCACAGTACTCCAGCCTGGTGACAGAGCGAGACTGTGTCTCAGAAAAATTCTGCCCCCTCAAGCTTACTTTGTCTTGATACAAATGTACTAGTACTGTCTTCTGACATCTTAGCCTTCTTCTTCTGACTTCCTTTTAGGCTGAGACTTTGGTTATTTACTACATGTAAGTTTACGATTACACGTGACTAAACTGTAATTAAGCCCATCACATAGTAATCTAGCTGAGGAGACTTATGTAGAAGATAATTTTCTGAAACATTCCTTGTGTGACAGAGTTTTATGTATCCTTAGAATTGGTTGAGAAGCCTCATGAAATGTCTTTTTTTCCTGCTGCAAAAGAGATTACCAATTGAATTATGTTTTAGCATTTAGTAAAATATCTTGCATGTTCTGAAAGTTAATGTTTCTAGTACTGCATACAATTAAAGATTGAGTATATTCATTCTTTCTTTTATATATGATATCTCAAAGTGTAAGGTAATATAATTATTTTATCACATTGAGCAATCTGAAGTCCAGTTCCTCTTTTTACTAGTATTATGGCTTTGAACAGATCCCTTAAACCTCTCTCTTTTGGAATATCTTTTTATTGGATTGACTGTCAAATGCAGTTTATATGTGGAATGTTACCAGGACAGGAGTGGAACAAATTGATTGCTGTTTCTTGCCTTGAACCTGAAATTACCTACTCTTTTTGCTACCAGGTTGTACTGGAAACATTTTATGTATTGTCCTACAATTTATGCTGAATATTTAGCTGTTTTTTATATATGTGTATATATATATATATATATATATATATTTTTTTTTTTTTTTTTTTTTTTGAGACGGAGTCTCGCTCTGCCGCCCAGGCTGGAGTGCAGTGGCCGGATCTCTGCTCACTGCAAGCTCCGCCTCCCGGGTTCACGCCATTCTCCTGCCTCAGCCTCCCGAGTAGCTGGGACTACAGGCGCCCGCCACCGCGCCCGGCTAGTTTTTTGTATTTTTTAGTAGAGACGGAGTTTCACCATGTTAGCCAGGATGGTCTCGATTTCCTGACCTCGTGATCCGCCCGTCTCGGCCTCCCAAAGTGCTGGGATTACAGGCTTGAGCCACCGCGCCCGGCCATATATTTTTTTTTTTTTGAGGTGGAGTCTCGCTCTGTCACCCAGGCTGGAGTGCAGTGGTGCAATCTCGGCTCACTGCAAGCTCTGCCTCCCGGCTTCAAGCCATTCTCCTGCCTCAGCCTCCCGAGTAACTGGGACTACAGATGCATGCCACCTTGCCTGGCTAATTTTTTTTTTTTTTGTATTTTTAGTAGAGACAGGGTTTCACTGTATTAGTCTCGGTCTCCTGACCTTGTGATCCGCCTGCCTCGGCCTCCCAAAGAGCTGGGATTACAGGCATGAGCCACTGTGCCCGGCCTTAGCTGTTATATTTTTGATGAAACCTGCCTTAGTGATTGTTTTCTAGGCATACCCTCCAGAGGGATGCAGAGGTCTAACTGGCTTCTTAGAATTTTAGGAAAGAGACCTTAATAGGTCATAATAATAGTACCTTCATTGATTTGATGATCAGGCCTTTATGTGTAAGCATTTTAAATGAATTAACAGGCTGGGCACCGTGGCTCACGCCTGTGGTCCTAGCACTTTGAGAGGCCAAGGCAGCCAGATTGCTTAAGCCCAGGAGTTCAAAACCAGCCTGGGTAACAAGGCAAAACCTCTACAAGATGATAAGTAAATGAACCAACAGCTCACATTGATTGAGTACCTTCAGTGTTCCCAATGCCTTAATTCATTGTATTTGTTAATTCAGTTGTAAAGAATTCTAATGATATAGGTGTTATTGTTATTACTTTGTTTCTTTTTTGTTGTTGTTCTTTTTTGTTTCTTTGTTTGAGACAGAGTCTCACTCTGTCTCCCAGGCTGGAGTGCAGTGGCGTGATCTCAGCTCACTGCAAACTCCAATCCCCGGGTTCAAGCGATTCTCCTACCTTAGCCTCCCAGGTAGCTGGGACTACAGGCATGTCCCACTACGCCCTGCTAATTTTTGTATTCTTTTTTTTTTTGAGACGGAGTCTTGCTCTGCCGCCCAGGCTGGAGTACAGTGGCCGGATCTCAGCTCACTGCAGGCTCCGCCTCCCGGGTTCACGCCATTCTCCTGCCTCAGCCTCCCGAGTAGCTGGGACTACAGGCGCCTGCCACCTCGCCCGGCTAGTTTTTTGTATTTTTAGTAGAGACGGGGTTTCACCGTGTTAGCCAGGATGGTCTCGATCTCCTGACCTCGTGATCCACCCATCTCGGCCTCCCAAAGTGCTGGGATTACAGGCTTGAGCCACCACGCCCGGCCCAATTTTTGTATTCTTTAGTAGAGACAGGGTTTCACCATATTGGACAGGCTGGTCTCGAACTCCTGACTTTGTGATCTGGCCAAAGTGCTGAGATTACACTCATGAGCCACCTTGCCCGGCCTTCTTGTTGTTCTTTTTTTAACAACAGGCGTGCTCCACTGCACCTGGCTATTTTAGTTTTATTTTTGAAGAGACATGGTCTTGCCTAGGCTGATCTCAAGCTCCTGGCCTCAAGAGATTCTCCCTGCCGCCTCGGTCTCCCAAAATGCTGGGATTATAGGCATGAGCCATGGAACCCACCCTGCAGCACACACTCCCCCCCACTCCTTTTTTTAAATGGAAGGTTTGTGGAAACTGTGTCAAGCGAGTCTGTTGGTGCCATTTTCCCAATAGCATGTGCTCACATTGTGTCTGTGTATCACATTTTGGTAATTCTCACAATAGTTCAAATTTTTTTAGTTGTTTGTTTGTTTGTTTTGTCACCCAGGCTGGAGTGCAGTGGTGCGATCTCAGCTCACTACATCCTCCACCTCCTGGGTTCAAGCAGTTCTCTGCCTCAGCGTCCCGAGTAGCTGGTATTACAGGCACCCGCCACCACGTCCAGCTAATTTTTGTATTTTTACTAGATACGGAGTTTCACCATGTTGGCCAGGCTGGTCTTGAACTCCTGACCTTGTGATCCTCCCCGACTCGGCGTCCCAAAGTCCTGGGATTACAGGTGTGAGCCACCACTCCTGGCTTACTTTTTTAGTATTATTGTATATGTTATGGTGATCTGTGATAGATGCTATTTGATATTATTTTAATTGCTTTGGTTTAGCACAACACCCATAGAAGATGGTGAAGTTAATTGATAAATGTATGTGTTCTGACTTCTCCACTGACTGGCTACTCCTCTCTCTACCTCGTCCCTGAGACCCACAAGTATTAAAATTAGGCCAATTAATAACCCTACAATGACCTCTAGCTGGTCAAGTCAAAGGAAGAATTGCTTATCTGTCACTTTAAATCAAAAGCTAGTCGTGATTTAGTTTAGTGAGGAAGGCATGACAAAAGCCAAGATAAGGTGAGAACTTGGCTTCTTAAGCCAAACAACCAAGTTTTTAATGTAAAGGAAAAGTTTTTGAAGGAAATTAAAAGTGGAACTCTAGTGAACATGCAGATGATACGGTGCAAAACATGCTTATTGCTGATACTGAGAAAGCTTCAGTGGTCTGAATAGGAGATCAAAGCAGCCCAACATTTCCTTAAGCTAAATTCTAATCCAGAACAAAGGCCTAACTCTCTTCAATTCTGTGAAGGCTGAGAGAGGTGAGGAAGCTGCAGAAGGAACGTTTGAAGGTAGCAGAGGTTGCTTAATGAGGTTTAAGGAAAGAAGCCGTTTTCAGAACATAAAAATACAAGGTGAAGCAACAAGTGCTAATGTAGAATCTGCAGCAAGTTATCCAGAAGATTGAGCAAAGATAATTGGTGAAGCTGGCTACACCAAACAACATATATTCAATGTAAATGATAGTCTTCTATTAAAATAAGATGCTATTTAGCGTCTTATTTATAAGATGCTATGCATCATATTTATAAGATGTCATAGTTAGAGAAGTCAATGCCTGGCTTTAAAGCTTCAGCCAGGCTGTTTTGGGGCTTAATGCAGTTGGTGACTATAAGTTAAAGCCAATGGTCATTTGCAGTTCTTACAATCCAAAGGCCGTATAGATAATGCTACATCTTCTTTGCCTGTGCTCCATAACAAAACTGCAAAGCCTAGATGACAGCACATCTATTTACAGTATGGTTTACTGAATACTTTAAGCCCACTGTAGAGACCTACTGCTCAGGAAAAACAATTTCTTTTGAAATACCACTGCTCATTGACAGTCACGTAGTCACCAAAGCCTCTGTTGGAGATGTACAAGGAAATTAATGTTATTTCCATGCATAGTAACACAACTTCCATTCTGCAGCCATGTTTTAAGGAGAAATTCAACTTTCAAGTCTTGTTACTTAAGGAATACATTTTGTAAAGATATAGCTGCTATAGTTAATGGTTCGTATGATGGATCTGGGCAAAGTAAATTGAAAATCTTCTGGAACAGATTCATCATTCTAGATGCCACTAAGAACACATGTGATTCATCAGAGGTCATAATATCAACAGTAACAGAAGTTTGGAAGAGGTGGATTCTGACCCTCATGATTGACTTTGAGGGGTTAAAGACTTTAGCTACAGACGTGGTTCAAATAAGAGAACTGGAATTTGAATTGAAGCCGGAACATGTGACTGAATTGCCGTGATCTCATGACCAAACTTGGACATATGGAAGACTTGTTCCTTATGGATGAACAAAGTGCTTTCTTGACATGGAATCTACTCCTGGCATAATTGCTGTTAACATTGTTGAAATGAGAACAAAGGATTTTAAATATTACATAAATTTACTTGATAAAGCAAACAGCAGGGTTTTGAAAGAAATTCTACTGTGTGTAAAATGCTGTCAGCATCACATGCTACAGAGAAATCGTTTGTGAAAGTAGTCAATTAATGTGACAAACTTTACTGTTGACTTATCTTAAGAAATTGCCACAGCCACCTTAACCCTCAGCAACCACCACCCTGATCAGTCAGCTGCCAGCATCATTGAGGCAGTATCCTCTATCAGCAAAAAGACTGATTTGCTTAAGTCTCAGATGATTGTTAGCATTTTTTTTTTTTTCCTTTGAGGTGGCATTTTGCTCTTGTTGTCCAGGCTGGAGTGCAATGGCGTGATCTCGGCTCGCTGCAACCTCTGCCTCCGGGGTTCAAGGGATTCTCCTGCCTCAGTCTCCTGAGTAGCTGGGATTATAGGCACCTGCCACCACACCCAGCTCATTTTTTGTATTTTTAGTAGACACAGTTTTCACCATGTTGGCCAGGCTGGTCTCGAACTTCTGACCTCAGGCGATCCACCCGCCTCGACCTCCCAAAGTGCTGGGATTACAGGCGTGAGCCACTGGGTCCGGCTGTGATTGTTAGCATTTTTTAGCAATAAAATATTTTTAAATTAAGGTATATACGTTGTTTTCTAAAACCGTGTAAACATAACTTTTGATTTTTGTTTTGAGAGACAGGGTCTCTCTCACTCTCTTGCCCAAGCTAACGTACAGTGGCATAATCATAGTTCACTGCAACCTTGAACTCCTGGGCTCAAGTGATCCTCCCACTTCACCTCCTGAGTAGCTGGGACTACAGGCATTTTTGCCTGGCTATTTTTTTTTTTTTTTTTTTTTGAGACGGAGTCTCGCTCTGTCACCCAGGCTGGGGTGCAGTGGCTGGATCGCAGCTCACTGCAAGCTCCGCCTCCCGGGTTTACGCCATTCTCCTGCCTCAGCCTCCCAAGTAGCTGGGACTACAGGTGCCTGCCACCTCGCCCAGCTAGTTTTTTTTTTTTTTTGTATTTTTTGGTAGAGACGGGATTTCACTGTGTTAGCCAGGATGGTCTCAATCTCCTGACCTCGTGATCCGCCCGTCTCGGCCTCCCAAAGTGCTGGGATTACAGGCTTGAGCCACCGCGCCCAGCCTGCCTGGCTAATTTTTAAATTTGAGACAAGGTCTCACCATGTTGCCCAGACTAGTCTTGAACTCCTAGGCTCAAGTGATCCTTTCACCTCAGCCTTCCAAAGTGCTGGGATTACAGGTGTGAGCAGCTGCGCCTGGCCTAAATGTAACTTATTTTTTATTTTTTTGAGACGGAGTCTCACTTTGTCCCCCAAACTAGTGGTGCCATCTTGGCTCACTGCAAGCTCTGCCTCCTGGGCTCAAGTGATTCTTCTGCCTCAGCCTCCAAAATAGCTGGGATTACAGGCATGTGCCACTACACCAGCTAATTTTTGTATTTTTAGTAGAGACATGGTTTCACCGTGTTGGCCACTCTGGTCTCGAACTCCTGACCTCAAGTGATCCACCGGCTCAGTCTCCCACAGTGCCAGGATTACAGACATGAGCCAGCACACCTGGCCATAAATGTAACTTTTATATACGTCAGGAAACTAAATTTGTGCAACTAATTTTGTAATGCTTTATCACAGTGATCTGAAACTGAACTTGACAATATTTCTGTGTTATGCTTGCACATAGTCCTAGCTTATGGCTCAAGGCCAGAAACGGCATTGATTCACTTTAAATAATGATAATTTGTGATGACCTTGGAAGTAATTTTAAGAAGTAGTAGTACCTGGCTAGACACAGTGGCTCACACCTGTAATCCCAGAACTTTGGAAGGCCAAGGCAGGCGGCTCACCTAAGGTCAGGAGTTCAAGACCAGCCTGACCAACATGGTGAAACCCCCTCTCTACTAAAAGTAGAAAAAGTAGCCAGGTGTGGTGGCAGGTGCCTGTAATTCCAGCTACTCAGGAGGCTGAGGCAGGAGAATTGTTTGAACCCAGGAGATAGAGAAGGTTGCAGTGAGCCAAGATCGTGCTGCCACACATTCCAGCCTAGGTGATAGAGCAAGATTCCATTTCAGGAAAAAAAAAAAAGAATTAGTACCCATATTACTGATATGGGTACCCAGAGAGAGAGAGGTCTGTAGAGAACTAGCTAATGGATGCTCGAATTACTTTTTCTATACAGCAGTCTAAACTGTGTAGACAATTTCTTGGTTTATTGTTGTTAATCACTATTTTTTTTATTTGACTAAAAATAAGCAATACTTTTTAAATAAAGTCTATAAGTAAAACCATGCTTTTAGAATTTGTATGGAATTTGTATCTGGGATCCCATAGTTCATTTACCATGTGCTTTATTTTTGTGGTTTTTGTTCATTTGCTTTCCAGGGAACATTTACGGATGAGAAGTCAAAAGCTTCCCACCACATTTACCCATATTCTTCCTCACAAGATGATGGTAAGTTGGTTTTGCGTTGTGAACGGATAAGCTCATACATCATACCATATGGATTTTATGTCGT
Source organism: Theropithecus gelada (assembly GCF_003255815.1). Classification (NCBI taxonomy): domain Eukaryota; kingdom Metazoa; phylum Chordata; class Mammalia; order Primates; family Cercopithecidae; genus Theropithecus; species Theropithecus gelada. The sequence goes on from NC_037669.1 coordinate 92,536,056, forward strand.
ATCCTCAAAGTCTTAAACAGAATAACCAGCTGTTTATTTGTTTTTGTTTTGTTTTGTTTTTAAGATGGAGTCTCTGTTGCCCAGGCTGGAGTGTAGTGGCGTGATCTTAGCTCACTGCCACTTCCACCTCCCGGGTTCAAGAGATCCTCCTGCTTCAGCCTCCTGAGTAGCTGGGAATACAGGCGCCTGCCACCATGCCCAACTAATATTTGTATTTTTATTAGAGATGGGGTTTCACCGTGTTGGCCAGGATGGTTTTGATCTCTTGACCTTGTGATCCGCCCACCTTGGCCTCCCAAAGTGCTGGGTGTACAGGTGTGAGCCACTGCACCTGGCCAACATTAACTTTTAAAAGATGTAGTAGAAGCTGTGCCTAGAGGAACATTTATTTCTTTATATTAGGAAAAGAGAAAGGTTAGAAATCAGTGGTCCAAACATCTTTCTTAAGAAGTTAGAAAAACACCACCAAATTAAACCTAACGAAAAAAGGAAATAATAAAAGAGCAAAAATCAATGATGTAGAAAATACACATTAGTGAGATATTCAGCAATGTCAGTGGTTCTTATGAAAGACTAATAAGGTCTGGACGTGGTGTCTCATACCTGTAATTCTAGTACCTCTGGAGGCCAAGGCAGGTGGATCACTTGAGGTCAGGAGTTTGAGATTGGCCTGACCAAAATGGTGAAACCCCATCTCTACTAAAAATACCAAAAATTAGCCGGGTGTGCTCGCACCTGTCTGTAACCCCAGCTACTTGGGAGGCTGAGGCAGGAGAATCACTTGAACCTGGGATGCGGAGGTTGCAATGAACCAAGATCTCGCCACTGCACTCCAGCCTGGGCGACAGAAGGAGACTCCATCTCAAAAAAAAAAAAAACGGACTAATAAGGTGGTTAAATCCAGGTGTGGTTGTATGTGCCTGTGTTCAGCTCCTCTGGAGGCTGAGGTGGGAGGATCACTTGAGGTCAGGAGTTTGAGGCTGTGGTGTGTGATAATTGTGCCTGTGTATAGCCATTGCACTCCAACCTGGGCAACATAGTGAAATCTTATGTCTTAAAAAACAAGGCCTGGTGCTGTGGCTCAGGCCTGTAATCCCAGCATTCTGGGAGGCTGAGGCAGGTGGATCACCTGAGGTCAGGAGTGCAAGACCAGCCTGACCAACATGGTGAAACCTGGTCTCTACTAAAACGACAAAAATTTAACCGGGAATGGTGGCAGGTATCTGTAATCCTGGCTACTCGGGAGGCTGAGGCAGGAGAATCGCTTGAACCTGGGAGGCGGAGGTTGCAGTGAGTTGAGATTGCGCCATTGCACGCCAGCCTGGGTAATAAGAGTGAAACTCTCTCTTACCAAAAAAAAAAAAAAAAAAAAGAAGATTCCTATTGGTAAAAGAGGAAAATATCTAAAACCTAAGTTAAAATAATTAGATGAGTGGATAAACAAAATGTGGCATATACATACAGTGGAATTTTTTTTTTTTTTTTTTTTTTTTTGAGATGGAGTCTTGCTCAGTTGCCCAGGCTGGAGTGCAGTGGCTGGATCTCGGCTCACTGCAAGCTCCGCCTCCCGGGTTTACGCCATTCTCCTGCCTCAGCCTCCCGAGTAGCTGGGACTACAGGCGCCCGCCACCACGCCCGGCTAGTTTTTTGTATTTTTTAGTAGAGACGGGGTTTCACAGTGTTAGCCAGGATGGTCTCGATCTCGTGACCTCGTGATCCGCCCGTCTCGGCCTCCCAAAGTGCTGGGATTACAGGCTTGAGCCACCGCGCCCGGCCAGGAATTTTTTTTTAAAATTTTTTTTGAGATGGAGTCTTTGCTCTGTCACCCAGGCTAGAGTGCAGTGGTGCGATCTCAGCTCACTGCAACCTCCGCCTCCCGGGTTCAAGTGATTCTCCTGCCTCAGCCTCCTGAGTGAGACTCCGTCTCAAAAAAAAAAAAAAACAAAAAAAAAACCCAACAAAAAAACCCAATTCTGTTCTTCTAGCTAAGCTAATTTCAATTAATTATTATATTAACTGTATGATATGCTAATTAACTATTTTATATTATACTAATTATTATATTAACTGTATATTTTTATTTTCTGTATTTGTGTTGCTCTGGCATTTGATGCCCTGGGGAGAGATTGCCCTTTTGAGGGCTAGCTAATTTCTAAAGATAATAACTTCTCTAGGAGCACATCTTTCATATGTAAACCAACCAATCTGAGTATGTAGCTGTAACCATCTTCTTATCTAACTCACACACCAAACCAATATTTCCCCTTTTCTAAATCATTCCAGGGCGAGGTACTAGGCAGTTAGAGACAATCTCTGTGCCCCAATGTTTCTTGGAATTATTCAGCCATCCCCACCCTAAACTGTTTACTCTGCCCCGTGTTACCTTTTCTATGGAAACCCCAGTACAGGCTTTGGCTTAGGCTTCCCCTTGTTCCTGTCTTCTACCTCTTGACTATTGTGATGCCTCTGCAGTGGCTCTGCATGGTATGTTCTTTCCCTTCTTTTGGGATATGTAAGTAATTCATTTTTCAATGGCATTGGCCTTACTCTTGTCATTCAGCCATACTTCTATAAATTAATTCCTGGGTATAAATTTATAATACCTGGGAAGAGAGTGAGTTTACATCTCACACCTCTTGTTGTTTCTGCTATTAGGAAATTTTTCAAAGACAATTAAAAAAATTGTCTTGGCCGGGCGCGGTGGCTCACGCTTGTAATCCCAGCACTTTGGGATGCCGAGGCGGGCAGATCACGAGGTCAGGAGATCGAGACCACAGTGAAACCCCGTCTCTACTAAAAATAAAAAAAATTAGCTGGGCACGGTGGCGGGCGCCTGTAGTCCCAGCTACTCAGGAGGCTGAGGCAGGAGAATGGTGTGAACCCAGGAGGCGGAGCTTGCAGTGAGCCGAGGTCGAGATCGCGCCACTGCATTCCAGCCTGGGCTACAGAGCGAGACTCTGTCTCAAAACAAAACAAAAAAAACCAAAAAAAATTATCTTGATAAAAATCAAAAATTTTTTTGGCTGGGCACAGTGGCTCACGCCTGTAATCCCAGCACTTTGGGAGGCCAAGGTGATAGTTCACCTGAGATCAGGAGTTTGAGACCAGCCTGACCAACATGGAGAAACCCTGTCTCTACTAAAAATAAAAAAAATTAGTCAGGCGTGGTGGCGCGTGCCTGTAATCCCAGCTACTTGGGAGGCTGAGGTGGGAGAATCGCTTGAACCTGGGAGGCAGAGTTTGCGGTGAGCCGAGATCACACCATTGCACTCCAGCCTGGGCAACAAGAGTGAAACTCCATCTCAAAAAAGAAAAAAAAGTCAAAATTTGTATCAAAGTCAGCTGTGGTTAGGAAAGATATGTTTTCTTGTTTTTCTTATTAAAGTACATAGTCTTTGACAAGATAATCAGTATTCTGAAAGTCAGCTTTTACTAGTCAGAATACCACCAAGACACTCTTAACAGAACGGGACAGGTAGTTTAGGTAGTGGGGATTTAGAAAGATCCTCTGGCCCCTTCTTTTCTTTTTTCCTCTGCCATGTTGAGTTACCAGGTTAGGGAACAGGACCTGATTCTGTCATTTTCACCTTTTGTTTTGAGGTGGGGACTCACTCTTGCCCAGCCTGAAGAGCAAGAGTGCACTTATTAATAGCTCACTGCAGCGTCAAACTATAATGCTCAAGTGATCTTCCTGCCTCAGCCTCCTGAGTAGCTGGGAGTATAGATGCACACCACCATGCCTAGCTATTTTTTTTTTTTTTTTTTTGAGACGGAGTCTCGCTCTGTCGCCCAGGCTGGAGTGCTGTGGCCGGGTCTCAGCTCACTGCAAGCTCCGCCTCCCGGGTTCCCGCCATTCTCCTGCCTCAGCCTCCCGAGTAGCTGGGACTACAGGCGCCCGCCACCTCGCCCGGCTAGTTTTTTGTATTTTTTTAGTAGAGACGGGGTTTCACCGTGTTAGCCAGGATGGTCTCGATCTCCTGACCTCGTGATCCGCCCATCTCGGCCTCCCAAATGCTGGGATTACAGGCTTGAGCCACCGCGCCCGGCCGCCTAGCTATTTTTATTTTTAAATTTTTTAAGTGACCGAATCTTACTTTGTTGCCCAGGCTGGTCTTGAACTCCTGGGCTCAAGTGATCTTCCTGCCCCTGCCTCCAGAAGTGTTGGGATTACAGGCTTGAACCACCACACCTGGCCCCCTTTCACTTTCTTTTGAGATGGTTAGGTGAGTCATTGTATACTTTAAAAACAGCACAGGTGTAGGGGCTTCATGGCTTTATTCAGTGAAAACAAGGCTATATCTTGTTAAAACCAGCACTGGAAAGTAATTTTTACTGGGCTAATTTACTAAGGTCTGGTTGTTTTTTTTATTTATTTTTTCTTTTTTTTTTTCTCTTTCTTGGGCTTTAAGGGGGCTTGTTCAGAACTTCTCTCTTGCTATTAGGCATACATTTTCTAAGCTAAATTCAGACTACGAAAGAAGCACATGATAACCATTGTTGAAATGTGGAGGTAATTTAACTATGATTAGAATGAAAATCACTTTATTGTGTAATTTGCACTTATCTTTGGAAAGGAAACTTGAAAAAAAAGTCTACAATATGTAATCACATTGCTTACACTCTTGTTGGGAGGGCTAAATTAATAGGTATGAGGCAGTTAAAGAATAGTAAAAATAGGCCGGGCGCGGTGGCTCAAGCCTGTAATCCCAGCACTTTGGGAGGCCGAGACGGGCGGATCACGAGGTCAGGAGATCGAGACCATCCTGGCTAACACGGTGAAACCCCGTCTCTACTAAAAAATACAAAAAAAAAAACTAGCCGGGCGAGGTGGCAGGCGCCTGTAGTCCCAGCTACTCGGGAGGCTGAGGCAGGAGAATGGCATAAACCCGGGAGGCGGAGCTTGCATTGAGCTGAGATCCGGCCACTGTACTCCAGCCTGGGCGACAGAGCGAGACTCCGTCTCAAAAAAAAAAAAAAAAGAATAGTAAAAATAGTATTTTTGATAAAAACTTTGATGTAGCACTGTATAACTTACAGAACATCAGAAAAAGGGAATCTAGAGGAAGCAGAGTAGTTAGTAAAACTTCAATCAATGAGATGAAGTACAGTTTACATCTGGAAAGATGTGTAATAATTGCTAAGCCTCACAGAAAGAGGGTTGAGAGGTTCACCATGGGAAGTGAAGCATTAAATAATATGATGATTATTACTTGGGTAGAAGAGAGAGGGGAGGCTGGCAGGAGAATGGTATGGGAGTATTTTACCACAGTGGATAATTGGTTTTGTCAAGAGTGATGGATAGTAGACCTACAGTTTGGTAAGTCTGAAAGACTGAGAAATTTCCCTTTAATCTGGTAGATAGTACTCAATTTGAAAACTTTTTCTTTCTAAACCAGCAATGGCATGTTGGAAAAATGTTGTTCATTAGCAAACTAAAACATCTTAGTAAAAATTAAGGCTAAAAATAATAGTTTCTTCATTATTTTGTCAGTTTGAGTAAAATTTTTTTCTTTTTCTCTTTCAGAAGAATGGTTGAGACCGGTGATGAGAAAAGACAAGCAAGTGTTAGTGCATTGGGGCTTTTACCCAGACAGGTAATGTTCATTTGCTGTGAGACCTGGTATAAAGATTTCTGTGAAAGGAAGGCACATCTATTTATAGTTTTATTTTCTGAATAGTGACAATTTGTTGATTTGTGTGTAGTCTTTCAGACTCTTCCAGAGTCTTTCATTGACTATTTTCTTAAGGTACAGAATTTAATGAGATCACCATTAAATCATGAATGAATAAGCCATAAATGGCTTTATTTATCTTTGAAAAAAAATCGGTATCAGCGCTGGGCGTGATGACTCACGTCTGTAATCACAGCACTTTGGGAGGCTAAGGCAGGTGGATCATGAGGTCAGCAGCTCGAGACCAGCCTGGCCAACATAGTGAAACCCCATCTCTACTAAAAATAAAAAAAATTAGCCAGGCGTGGTGGCGGGCGTAATCCCAGCTACTCGGGAGGCTGAGACAGGAGAATTGCTTGAACCCGGGAGGCAGATGTTGCAGTGAGTTGAGATTGCGCCATTGCACTCCAGCCTGGGCGACGGAGTAAGACTCCGTCTCAAAAAAAAAACCCAAAAAACCTGGTGTCTTTTATGTATTTGCCGAGAAAGTCTGTGTGGTATTAGGTTGCTAATTTATATTTGTTTCTTTTAAGAAATGAATTTTACCGGGCACGGTGGCTCATGCCTGTAATCGCAGCCCTTGGAGAGGCCACGGTGGGTGGATCATGTGAGGTCAGGAGTTCAAGACCAGCCTGGCCAACATGGTGAACCTCCATCTCTACTAAAACTATAGAAAGTTAACCAGACACGGTGGCACACGCCTGTAATCCCAACTACTCAGGTGTCTGAGGCATGAGAATCACTTGAACCTGGGAAACGGAGGTTGCACTGAGCCGAGATCATGCCACTGCACTCCATCCTTGGTGACAGAGTCTCACTCTGTCTTCAAAAAATAAAGAATTTTTTCTAGTGTTTATTACTGATTAAATTTTTTTGAGACAGAATCCCATTCTGTTACCCAGGCTGGAGTGCAATGGCACAGTCTTGGCTCACTGCAACCTTCACCTCCCAGGTTCAAGTGATTCTCCTGCCTCCATCCTTCCTAGTAGCGGGGATTACAGGTGTGCCTCACCATGCCTGGCTAATTTTTGTATTTTTAGTAGAGACCGGGTTTCACCATGCTGATCAGACTAGTCTTGAACTCCTGACCTCAGGTGATCCACCTGCGTTGGCTTCCCAAAGTGCTGGGTTTACAGGTGTGAGCCACCACATCCAGTCTGATCAGTTTGCTTTTTTCAAAAACTACTCATGCCAAACCATTAAGGATGAAATTAATTTATGTCGAAAATTGAGTTTTTCTTCTCATCAGAAATGTATTTGCCTAGTACTGTTGTGGCTTTACATGTTATAACCCATACTGGTTTCAGTATCTATAGTGTGTATAACGAGTATTATAAACAAGAGCTAGATATTAGTGAAAATAGTGGGGCCAGGCGTGATGGCTCATGCCTGTAATCCCAGCACTTTGGGAGGCTGAGGCAGGCGGATCATGAGGTCGGGAGATCGAGACCATACTGGCTAACATGGTGAAACCCTGTCTCTACTAAAAATACAAAAAAATTAGCCGGGCGTGGTGGTGGGTGCCTGTAGTCCCAGCTACTCGGGAGGCTTAGGCACGAGAATGGCGTGAACCCGGGAAGCGGAGCTTGCTGTGAGCCGAGATCACGCCACTGCAGTCCAGCCTGGGAGACAGAGCGAGACTCTTGTCTCAAAAAAAATTTTTTTTTTATTTATTAAATAAAAACTATTTAATATTAATGCCTGCATAGTGTACATGGAAATAGGGATAACATTCCTTGTACTTTATTTTTCTAAACCTGTAGTAGAGCAGCTTTAGTATTCACTTCATTCTTGTCAAGTAAAGTGGAGATTTTCATTGTGGTTTCTACAGGTCTAGTCAGTCTTCTTTCACCTGCTTAATTTTTATGTTTTTATTTTATTTTCTCATAAGTTATTGGGATACAGGTGATATCTGGTTACGTGAGTAAATTCTTTAATGGTGATTTGGTGCACCCATCACCCAAGCAGTATACACTGCACCTTATTTGTAGTCTTTTATCCCTCGCCACCACCCCCACTTTTTTTTAACCTCTACTTCTATCTACTTCTCGTCTTCTCATGTTATTTATAGCAAATCCCAAACACCATTTGAATCATAAGTATTTTATCATGTGTTTCAAAAGAAATACATTCTCTCTTTTTTAAAATTTTTTTGAGATGGAGTCTTACTCTGTCTCCCAGGCTGGAGTGCAGTGGCACAATCTCGGCTCCGCCTCCCTGGTTCTAGCGATTCTCATGCCTCAGCCTCCTGCGTAGCTGGGATTATAGACGCAAGCCACCACACCTGGCTAATTTTTGTATTTTTAGTAGAGATGAGGTTTTTGCCATGTTGGCTAGGCTGGTCTTGAAAACTCCTGACCTCAGGTGATCCACCCACCTTGGCCTCCCAAAGTGCTGGGATTATAGATGTGAGCCACCATGCCTGGACTTTTTTTTTTTTTTTGGAGACAAGGTCATGCTCTGTTACCCAGGCTGCAGTGCGGTGGCATGAAGACAACTCAAGTGATCCTCCCACCTCAGCCTCCCTAGAGGCTGGCACTACAGGCATGTGCCACCCATAGGTGCCTTGTTTTTTAATTTTTGGTTGGGGGGTGGTCTCTGTGTGTTGTTTAGGCTGGTCTCAACCTCCTGGCCTCAAACAGTTCAAAGTAATAATACCATTGTCATCTTAACCCCAAACAGTTCCTTAATATAAAATATCATGACTGGGCACGATGGCTCATGCCTGTAATCCTAGCACTTTGGGAGTCTGAGGTGGGAGGATCACTTGAGGCCAGGAGTTCTAGACCAACTTGGACAACGTGGTGAAACCTTGTCTCTACAAAAAATACAAAAATTAGCCAGTCGTGGTGATATGTGCCTGTAGTCCCAGATACTTGGGACGGGGCTGAGGTGGGAGGATTACTTGAGCCCCAGAGGTTGAGGCTGCAGTGAGCTGAGTTCATGCCACTGCACTCTAGCCTGGGCAACAGAGCGAGACCCTGTCTCAAATAAAAATAAAAATCCAGTCAATGTTGTCAATTAAATGACACATTTGATTGATTGATAGTTGTTTGAATTAGAATTTAGATAAAATCTACCTGTTGGGATTAGTTGGTGTACTTAAGTACTTTTCTAATTTATAGTTGTATAGGTTTTTCTTCTGTCTTCATGACCTCCCCTTTCTTAAAACCTTACTGGTTTTAGAAACCAGTTGATTTGTCATGTTTTGTTTACCACAGTATGGAGTTTTTCAGTGGCAGCACTGTGGTTTATTTGAATGGATTACTCTGTTCTCTGTATTTCCCTTAAATTGGTAGCCGGATCTAGAGGTTAATCAGATTCCATTTTAATTAGGGAGGAACAAGACTGTTGCATATATGTGTGTTCTTTATCAGGAAACAAAACGTCAGGTTTTGCATTGTTTCTGTTAGTCTATTTAAGTTTATTTTACTTGTAATTATATTTTTAAAAGAAGGAAGTTTGTCTTTAGATTCATTCAACATTTTAAGAGTATATGCCGTCTTTTTATGTAGTTCGAGTTAATTACAACTAAATCAAGTCACCTTTGTAATCAGTCTCGTGTGAACCATAATTGACAAATTTAAGTGAATAACTTCCCGTCCTCTAAGGATTAGTTTTTACTTTTAAAAAATATGTTGCCCAGACTGGCCTCAAATTCCTGGGCTCAAGGGATTCTTCTGCCTGCTTACTAGCTGGGACTACAAGTACATGTCACTAGGCCCAGCTTATTTTTAAAACATCATTTGAATAAGTGCTTTCTGTAAAGCACTTCTAGTCTAAAGGCTTCAAGTCAGTAGTCCTTGCATCCAAAAACACCTTTTAATATTTCAGCAACTATGATAGGAAAGCAGTTTGCCCTTTGAAACCCTTCAGTGGAAACTTAAATTTATGATGACAAGCTACATAAGTATAGAGTTGGTATAAATTCCAAAATAACACATTTGTAACACATTTTAAGACAGTAGCCTGTTTGCTCACCTTTTATCTATCAAATTAAGATGTGGCAGCTGGCTCAGGTCTTGTCTTCTCAAGGGGTCTTGTTAATTCACCTTTTAAAAATTAACTATGGCCTGTGCCCTCACTTCTGCCCACATTTGGATTTCTAATCAAGACTGGAAGAGTATAAGATTGAGTTTTTTTTTTTTTGAGACAGAGTCTCACTCTCACCCAGGCTGGAGTGCAGTCGTGTGTGTGATCTAAGCTCACTGCAACCTCCGCCTCCCAGGTTCATGCTATTCTCCTGAATCAGCCTCCCATGTAGTGGAGATTATAGGCGCCCACCACAACGCCCTGCTAATTTTTGTATTTTTTAATAGAAACGAGATTTCACCATGTTGGCCAGGCTGATCTTGAACTCCTGACCTCAGGTGATCCACCCCCTCGGCCTCTCAAAGTGCTGGAATTACAGGCGTGAGCCACTGCACCTGGCCAGGTTCTATATGCTTTTGAACTGACTTCTGAATGGTGACTAAAAGGAAGCTGATATTTGTCATCATACTAGATGTCATTTGGTTTCATAGTTTACTGGTCAGTATAGTGATATTCACAGTGTTTTATTTTGGTGAAAAATGTTATGCTTATTTTATGATTTTGTTGGAGTAGGTGGCCTGATTTATGTCATTAACTTAGAGCTTGTTGATAAAGAGGCTCCTTGAGCAAAGAGATGTGAAGAAATGAGAGACTAAGCTATATGGATATCTCAGCAGTGAGGGACCAGTCTGTGTAGAGTGTATGCAGGCTTAGTAGGGCATGTTGGAATAATGTTACCAAAGCCTGTGTGACTCAAATATAACATGAGTAAGGAGAGAAGAGCAGGAGATGGGGTCAGTGTCTCCATCAGATAATCAGATCTTGAAGCCATGGCAAGCCATCATTAGGTTTTTTTCTTTCACTCTCATTGGGTGAGAGCTGTTGGAAGGGTTGGATCAGTGGAGTGATGTGGACTGACTTAGTTTTCAAAAAGATCACTATGGTTGCTATGTGAAAAATTAACTCTTGAGAGACCAAGAGACCAATGGCAGAAGCCGGAAAACCAGTGAGCAGAGTGGAGGGGTAAGAATTAGATGGATTCTAGACATACTTTTGAAGTTAGAGCTGGTCACATTTGCAGTTGGTTTGATTACAGGATGTGCTTGAGAATGGAATCAAGGCTGTTTCCAATGATTTTGGCCTGAACAGCAGGAAAGATAAAGTTGCCATTACTGAAGTGGAAATGATTGGCTAGAGTATATCGCTGGGGCCAGGGTAGCATTGCAAGTTGAGCTTTGAATGTTAGGTTTGGAATGCTTGTTAGACGTTCTACACAAGGAGATGTGGAACTGGCTGTTGGATTTATGAGTTCAGAATACATGGGAGAGTGCTGACATAAAATTTGAAGTCATCAGTATGTATTTAAAGTTATAGGAATGAATGAAATTAGCAGGGGAGAAGGATTTTTCCAAAAACTGAACCTCGGAACTTTTGAAGGTTGAAGACGTTTGGGACTAAGACCAGAAACTGGCATGGAAACTTGAAGAGAGGCTGGTGAATATAAGGACTATTAGGTGATATAGTACTTTCTTGGTGGCCAAGTGAGGGAAATGCTTTGAGGAAAGAGCAAGCAGCTGTTTAAAATTTTTTGGTCTCAGTCTTCACCTTCGGATTTAGCAATATATACGTTATTTACTGGTGACCTCTACAGAGGAGCTTTCTTGGCAGAATAGTAAGGACAAAAGTGTCTAATAAGTTGCTATTAATAGATTTTAGTAGTATTTCTTTTAGTGTTTTGTTTTGTTTTGTTTCGAGATAGGGTCTCACTCTGTTGTCCAGACTGAAGTGCAGTGGCATGATCTTGGCTCACTGCAACCTCTGCCTCCTGGGTTCAAGCGATTCTTCCACCTCAGCTTCCTGGGTGGTGGGGACTGCAGGCACGTCCTACCATGCCCAGCTAATTTTTGTATTTTTTGGTAGAGACGCAGTTTCACCATATTGACCAGGCTGGGATTTTAGTAGTATTTCTAAAATATGTTCTTATTATTTGTAAAAGTCTTTCTAGTAAATTACCTTTGACTCTAATTTGTTTTTCTCTTTTCTGTTCCTTTATAGCTATGATACTTGGGTCCATAGTAATGATGTTGATGCTGAAATTGAAGATCCACCAATTCCAGAAAAGCCATGGAAGGTAAATGATTTAAAAAAAAAAAATCTTATAATAATCTCTTTTTTTGTTGTTTTTTTGAGATGGTGTCTCACTCTGTCGCCCAGGCTAGAGTGAAGTGGTGTGATCTTGGCTTACTGCAACCTCTGCCTCCCGGGTTCGAGTGATTCTCATGCGTCAGCCTCCCAAGTAGCTGGGACTACAGGCACACGCTACTATGTTTGGTTAATTTTTGTATTTTTAGTAGAGACGGAGTTTTACCAGGTTGGTCAGACTGGCCTCAAACTCCTGACCTCAGGTGATCTGCCTGCCTCGGTCTCCTGGAGTGCTGGGATTATAGGTGTAAGCCATCGTGCCCGGCCAAAAAAAATTATTATAATAATCTAATAGCTTTTCTCAGCTGTTTTCTAAGCAGTCTCTCTAAGGAGATACAGAATGTTGGTTTCCCTTTCCTGTCATCCATTTACAAGATATGCATGGCTACGAAGACTTTATTATCTAGGTCTTAGATGAGATGTCTGCAGTGCTTGATGTTTGAGGAGAATCCAAAGGCAGGTCAGATTGTGGTTTGTGAGAGAGGAGTGTGAGGAGTAGAGTTGAACATCACTGATGATGTCATTTGGAAAGCTTGGAAGCAGTGCCTCTGTGACTTTTAGAAGGATGTAGACTTACTTTATTAATCATTTCTACCATAATGTAGTAAGAGTCCATACACTGACTTGTTAGTCAACTTTTGAAGTGGAAATAATTTAAACTTTGTGGGGCATGGTGACTCATACCTGTAATAACAGCACTTTGGGAGGCTAAGGCAGGAGGATTGCTTGACCAGCCTGAGCTACCAAAAAAAAAATTATCTGAGCATAATGTCAAGTGCCCTATAGTCCTAGCTACATACTTGGAAGGCTGAGGCAGGAGGATTGCTTGAGCTGAGGAGGTTGAGGCTGCAGTGAGCCATGATTGCACCACTTCACTCCAGCCTTTGTAACAAGACCCCATCTCAAAACAAAAAAATTAATTGTACAGGTTGTAAGAGTAGTCCAGAACAAAAGCACTACTTTGTACTCTTCTTCCAGATTTTTCTATTTTTAACTATTTTTGGAAATTAAATGTTGAAATTATACTATCATCTAATAGTAAAGGAGTAAGCCATATGACTCATGAACCATGTAATGTTGTGAAGTACTACTGAAGGATTTTTAGACATTTATTGCCCTGTAGATTATAGTATCAGAAGTTTAAGACTGGGAATGATTACTTACTATGGTATCACATTGTTAGGAAGGAAACTAGGCTCCGGAGTATACCTCATATATCATTAGTAGTATTACATTATTAATGTGTTTTATGCATTTGAGGCTTTGAAAATAAATCAGCGTGTTTCCTTTTCAATACTTTAAAACCTTGAGTGATTTTGTTATTTATGTAGATATTCATGATTTGATATGGTTTTAGGTTCATGTGAAATGGATTTTGGACACTGATATTTTCAATGAATGGATGAATGAGGAGGATTATGAGGTGGATGAAAATAGGAAGCCTGTGAGTTTTCGTCAGCGGATTTCAACCAAGAATGAAGAGGTATTTTCTTTGGCATGATTTCTCACCGTTAAGTCTGTCTTCTTGGCCTAAATGTTACTAAATCTTCATCAATAAATTGTCATATACAAACCACTTAGGAACTTTCACATCTACCTGATGGCTGATGTGCCATCAGGTGAAAATTCCTAAGTGGCTGTAACAGCCATCTCAGAAGCTAATAACCTCCCAAAAAGGGGTATGAAAATCTTAAAAGGTTATTAAGATTTAAAGTGGCCCATGCAGAAGGATAGTGGTATAGCTGATTTTGCCCACTAGATCTGAAGTGTAATATCATCACAGCAGAATTTAGTGTAGCCGTTGGTTTTCCTATGGAAAACTCATTTTGTTTAATATGTGTATATATTTTTTGAGACAAAGTCTTGCTCTGTTGGCCAGGCTAGAGTGCAGTGGCACAATCTCGGCTCACTGCAACCTCTGCCTCCTGGGTTGAAGCGATTCTCCTGCCTCAAGCCTCCCAAGTAGCTGGGATTATAGGCGCTTGCCACCACATCTGGCTAAGTTTTGCATTTTTAGTAGAGACAGGGTTTCTCCATGTTGGCTAGGCTGGTCTCGAACTCCTGACCTCAGGTGACATGCCTTGGCCTCTCAAAGTGCTGGGATTACAGGCATGAGCCACCACACCTGACCTGTTTAATATTCTTAAATAACTGTTAATCCACAGATGGTAGGTAGTGTAAAGTACAGGCCTTAAGCATCTTAACAGTTATAGTTCAATCCGCTTTTCTGAGGGTGGATGATTTGACATTTTATATCATTTAATCCTTTGAGAAGTTCAGTCGCTTAGATATTTACCCGTGATTCCTTGTAAGGCACAACTTGTGGAAGGCACAATTCGTGCAGTAGGTGTCACTAGAAGACAATTTGACACTGAGAAGAAGGGGTGTTAGTATTGGATTTGTGGTAGCTTTAGAGACTTCTGGTTCCTTTTCCTGGGGTATTGTTTGACTTTATTTATTTGTTTGTTTGTTTGTTTGAGACAGATTCTCACTCTGTTGCCCAGGCTGGAGTGCAGTGGTGCGATCTTGGCTCTCTGCAACCTCCACCTCCTGGGTTCAAGCGATCCTCCTGCCTCAGCCTCCCAAGTAACTGGGACTACAGGCACGCGCCACCACACCTGCCTAATTTTTGTATTTTTAGTAGAAATGGGGTTTCACCATGTTGGCCAGGCTGGTCTTGAACTCTTAATCTCAGGTGATCCGCCCGCCTCGGCCTCCCAAAGTGCTGGGATTATAGGCCTGAGCCACCGCGCCTGGCCTGTTTTACTTTGTTGAAACATCTTAGAGATGGATATTCTTTGAACCACTGATATGCAGAGTACAGTTCTTTCATACCTATTTCAGTGCTGTGACTTTACTATGAAAACCTTACTGTTTTTCACATTAATTTTTTTTTTTTTCTTGACACGGGGTCTCATTCTGTTGCCCAGGCTGGAGTGCAGTGGAACGATCTTGGCTGAATGCAGTCTCTGCCTCCTGGGTTCAAGTGATTCTCCTGCCTCAGCTTCCCAAGTACCTGGGATTACAGGCACGTGCCACCACACCTGGCTAATTTTTGTATTTTCAGTAGAGATGGGGTTTCACTATCTTGGCCAGGCTGATCTTGAACTTCTGACCTCAGTTGATCCACCAGCCTTGGCCTCCCAAAGTGCTGGGATTACAGGTATGAGCCACCATGCCTTGCCAATTTTTAGGAAAACTATTAGGAAACAAAAATGTTAAATGGCTGGGCCCAGCGACTCACACCTGTAATCCCAGCAGTTACGGAGGCCGAGGTGGGAGGATTGTTTGAGCCCAGAAGTTTGAGACCAGTCTGGGCAATGTAGCAAGACCTCGTCTTTTCAAATGATAAAAAAAATTAGAGAAAAAGAGAAAAATGTTTTACAGTTGAGTCTTTGTCATACCTTTTTACTTGCAGTTGGTTCTTGTTTGTTTTGGAATTGGACTCGTCAAATTTTTTTTTTTCCACCAGTCTTTTTTTTTTTTTTTTTTTTTTTGAGACGGAGTCTCGCTCTGTCACCCAGGCTGGAGTGCAGTGGCCAGACCTCAGCTCACAGCAAGCTCTGCCTCCCGGGTTTACGCCATTCTCCTGCCTCAGCCTCCCGAGTAGCTGGGACTACAGGCGCCCGCCACCTCGCCCGGCTAGTTTTTTGTATTTTTTAGTAGAGACGGGGTTTCACCGTGTTAGCCAGGATGGTCTCGATCTCCTGACCTCGTGATCCGCCCGTCTCGGCTTCCCAAAGTGCTGGGATTACAGGCTTGAGCCACCGCGCCCGGCCTTCCACCAGTCTTATGGTGCTGATGACTCTTCCATATTCTCTTATTTTAACCATTCCAGAAGATACAGTTACATATTTGCTTTCCCTTAATATATTTTAATTGAAGGCTTTTTTGTCATTAGGAATATTCCAGTTTCTACATTACATTCTTTAACCGACCAGTTCATACCCATTTCTGTTCTGATTTAGTTTGTTTATTCATTTATTTTTAGGAGGTTATATAAAAATGGATATTTGGGCCGGGCACGGTGGCTCAAGCCTGTAATCCCAGCACTTTGGGAGGCCGAGACGGGCGGATCACGAGGTCAGGAGATCGAGACCATCCTGGCGAACACGGTGAAACCCCGTCTCTACTAAAAAATACAAAAAACTAGCCGGGCGAGGTGGCGGGCGCCTGTAGTCCCAGCTACTCCGGAGGCTGAGTCAGGAGAATGGCGTGAACCCGGGAGGCGGAGCTTGCAGTGAACTGAGATCCGGCCACTGCACTCCAGCCTGGGCGACAGAGCGAGACTCCATCTCAAAAAAAAAAAAAAAAAAAAAAAAAAAAAGGATATTTGTTTAAAAATTTAGGGTTGGGCATGGTGGCTCACGCCTGTAATTCCAGTATTTGGGAGGCCAGGGTAGGTGGAGTGCTTGAGCGCAGGAGTCTGAGACTAGCCTGGGCAACATGGCAAGACCCTGTCTCTGCAAAAAATACAAAAATTAGCTGGGCTTGATGGTGCGCAACTGAAATCCCAGCCACTTGAGAGACTGAGGTGAGGGGGATCAATTGAGCCCAGGAAGTTAAGGCTGCAGTGATCCATAGTCGCTTGAACTTGGGTGGTGAAGGTTGCAGTGAGCTGAGATCATGCCACTGTACTCCAACCTGGGTGTCAAGAGTGAGACCCTGTCTCAGAAAAAAAAAGAAAAAAATTCAACTTCAGATTTATTGTATCATTCAAAGGTGTATATCCTTTAGATTTTTTTCAAACTGCTATTACATACTCATAAGGTGTTCAAGGTTCTCAGTTTGATGCCATGGAGCTTCTCAATGGAAATGCAGTTGAAAGGAATAGGATGGCAACAGAGAAAATTAACATTTAATTCATGGATTTTTTTCATTTTGGCGTGAGACAGAATCTCATTCTGTCACCTACGCTGAAGTGTGGTGGCGCGATTGTAGCACACTGTGACCTTGACCTCCTGAGCATAAGCTATCCTCCCGGCTCAGTATTCTGAGTAATTCGGGTGACAGACGCACACCCCTAAACCCAGCTAACTTTTTTTTTGTTTGTTTTTGTAGAGACAAGGTCTTACTATGTTTCCCAGGCTGGTCTTGAACTCCTGGGCTCAAGCATTCCCCCCGCCTCGGCCTCTTGAAGTGCTGGGATTACAGGTGTGAGCCACCATGACCAGCCTAATTGATGTTTTAATTTTAGGTTATTTACTTATGCCTCTCATGCTTTTACCTAATCTAGTACTGGTCATTTAGGTGTTTTTTTCTTTATGATAGTCTGTTTTATTAAATTGGTAGTTACTGTCTACAGGCTTGCTTTTGTATGTTGATCTTATGTCTTGCAACCTTCCTGAACTTGTTCATTAGGTCTGGTAGCTTTTTTTATGTATAAAATTGTATCATCTGCAAACCGGGATAGTTTTTACTTATAAAGGTTGACTTTTTTTTTCCTTCTTTGAGACAGAGTCTTGCTCTGTCACCCAGACTGGAGTACAGTGACATGATCACGACTCAGTGCAACCTTCGCCTACTGGGTTCAAGCAGTTCTCATATCTCAGCCTCCTGAGTAGCAGGGAGTACAGGCATGCTTCACCATACCCCGCTAATTTTTTGTATTTTTAGTAGAGATGGGGTTTCCCTGTGTTGGACAGGTTGGTCTTGAACTCCTTGCCTCTTGCCTCAAGTGATCTTCCCACCTCGGCTTCCCAAAGTGCTGGGATTACAGGCATGAGCCATGGCACCCGGCCCTAGACCTTGACTTCTTTTTTTTTTTTTTGAGTCTGAGTCTCACTCTGTCACCCAGGCTGGAGTGCAGTGGCCCGATCTCAGCTCACTGCAAGCTCCACCTCCTGGGTTTACGCCATTCTCCTGCCCCAGCCTCCCAAGTAGCTGGGACTGCAGGCGCCACCAAGTTTTTTTTTTTGTTATTTTTTAGTAGAGACGGGGTTTCACCATATTAGCCAGGATGGTCTCAATTTCCTGACCTCGTGATCCGCCCATCTCGGCCTCCCAGAGTGCTGGGGTTACAGGCTTGAGCCACCGTGCCCGGCCAGACGTTGACTTCTAAATTATGTTGCCATCTTGCTTAACATTTCTTATAACATAAAGTTATCTTCTATTTATTTTAGAGATTAAGAATAATTCCTGTAATGCTACATTTTCACAGGATCATTTGGCCTGTCTTTGTATTTTGTCAGTTTAATAGAGTGTATTTCATATTTTTCCAGTAGTTATTGAAATACATTTCCCACCTCAAAACATAGAATGTGAACAGTACCAGTTTTTAGTTGTGCAGGGTTTCAGCATGTCTATTATAGCATAGTTTGAATAACTGATAGCTGATACTTCCATTGATGATATATATCACCTGAAAGATCAGGGAAAGTTTCTTGATTACTGGTGTTCCTGGATGATTAATGATATTCTTTTCATTTGCTCTGAACTAAGGATATGCTCTTGTCTTTGTATGTGGAGACTCACCTTTTGCCAAGGATTTGTAGAAACTGAGGAGCAAAGATAGCTGATATTTATTTCCATTTACTTCTTCCTAGCCAGTCAGAAGTCCAGAAAGAAGAGATAGAAAAGCATCAGCTAATGCTCGAAAGAGGAAACATTCGCCTTCGCCTCCGCCTCCGACACCAACAGAATCACGGAAGAAAAGTGGCAAGAAAGGGTAAGAACGATTACATGATTCAAAGGGCATTAAAACAGGCCGGGTGTAGTGACTTACACCTATAATCCCAGCACTTTGGGAGGCCAAGGCAGGCAGATCAACTGAGGTCAGGAGTTCAAAACCAGCCTGGCCAACATGGTGAAATCCCATCTCTACTAAAAATATAAAAATTAACTGGGCGTGGTGGTGCACGCCTGTTTGAATGTTAGGTTTGGAATGCTTGTTAGACGTTCTACACAAGGAGATGTGGAACTGGCTGTTGGATTTATGAGGCTTGAGAGGCTGAGCCTGGAAAATCACTTGGATTTTTTTTTTTTTTGTATCTAAGTATGTATTGAGAAGCATGGCTGGTAAGGAGTTTAAGACATTATATTCACCAAGTTTAGTGTCTCCTTTTCTGATTTTACCATTTGTCCCATTTGTGACAAAATGTACTCATAGAAGAGGTGAATACGTGGCTGCTTGATGTTCAGCAAAGCATGGCAGTACAACTTTTGTACTTAGTGAGCTTTGGTTGAATGAGGATTATGATTTCTACTGAATAGATTGTTTTGAGGGTTAAATGAGACTTTAAAGCCTTTGCACATTGCCTGGCCTTAAATACACACTTAATAAATGGTATATGGTAGTTAATAATTGGTATATATTAAGATACATAATTTCTGGTTTGCGTAGCTTAAAATATTTTCATTATAATTTTTTTTTTTTTTTTTTTTTTTGAGACGGAGTCTCGCTCTGTCGCCCAGGCTGGAGTGCAGTGGCCAGAGATCTCAGCTCACTACAAGCTCCGCCTCCCGGGTTTACGCCATTCTCCTGCCTCAGCCTCCCGAGTAGCTGAGACTACAGGCGCCCGCCACCTCGCCCGGCTGGTTTTTTGTACTTTTTAGTAGAGACGGAGTTTCACCATGTTAGCCAGGATGGTCTCGATCTCCTGACCTCGTGATCCACCCGTCTCGGCCTCCCAAAGTGCTGGGATTACAGGCTTGAGCCACCGCGCCCGGCCCATTATAATTTTTATAGTTTAGACTTAGCAAGATAACTATGGTCTGTAAATTGATTATTTTCATGTGATAGTCAACTTTTTGGATGTTGATTGAAGTGTAAAGGTACAATTGACATCATCTCTCCTGCAGTTTCCTTATATAGACTTTCCTCCCTACCCTAGTTAGCATTTCTGTTCCCAGAAGATTCCTTGAATCATATTACTTCCTGAAGGGTAGTTATGACAACACTCTTACTAATAGAAGTCTTTAGGTGCATTTAAAAACCTCTTAGTTTCATATATTATTAAGCAAGTTACAGTCATCAAAAAACCTTTAAAAACTTAGTTTTTGAGCCCGTATGTATTATGACATGAAAATTGAAATTATAAAAATAGATTTTTCATTAGCTGTTTATGGGGTAACTTTATTTTTTACAGGTTTTTTTTTTGTTTTTTTTTGGAGATGGAGTCTCACTCTGTTGCCAGACTGAAGTGCAGTGGCGCAATCTCAGCTCACTGCAACCTCCGCCTTCCAAATTCAAGCGATTCTCCTGCCTCAACTTCCCAAGTAGCTGGGAGTACAGGCTCGTGCCACCACGCTCAGCTAATTTTTTTGTATTTTTAGTAGAGACAGAGTTTCACCATGTTGGTCAGGATGGTCTCAATCTCCTGACCTCGTGATCCACCCGCCTCAGCCTCCCAAAGTGCTGGGATTACAGGCATGAGCCACCGTGCCTGGCATACATTCCTTTTATATATATATATATATATATTTTTTTTTTTTTTTTTGAGACGGAGTCTCGCTCTGTCGCCCAGGCTGGAGTGCAGTGGCACGATCTGGGCTCACTGCAAGCTCCGCCTCCCGGGTTCACGCCATTCTCCTGCCTCAGCCTCCCGAGTAGCTGGGACTACAGGCGCCCACAACCGCGCCCGGCTAATTTTTTGTATTTTTAGTAGAGACGGGGTTTCACCGTGGTCTCGATCTCGTGAGCTTGTGATCCGCCCGCCTCGGCCTCCCAAAGTGCTGGGATTACAGGCGTGAGCCACCGCGCCCGGCCTCCTTTTATATATATTTAACATTTCATCTTTTTTTTGAGACAGGGTTGTGAACCACCATGCCTGGCCTACATTCCTTTTATATATATTTACATTTCATCTTTTTTTTGAGACAGTGTCTTGCTCTGTTGCCCAGACTGGAGCACAGTGGTGTGATCTCAGCCCATTGCAACCTCTATCCCCTGGGCTCAGGCAATTCTCCTACTTCAGCCTCTTGAGTAGCTGAGACTACAGGTGTGCAGTACCACACTCAGCTAATTTTTGTATTTTTTGTAGAGATGTTTTCTCTCCTTGTTACCCAGACTGGTCTCAAACTCCTGGTCTCAAGCAGTCCTTCCACCACGGCCTCCCAAAGTGTTGGGATTATTTGCATGAGCCACCACACCTAGCCTGTTTCTTACATTTCTAGTCTGAATGTTGCTGTTGCTGTTCAGAGATTTTGGAGCTACCTGAGATCTTTGCAGGGAGAGCACTGTCAACTATGATGAGATAAAATGGGGTGCCGGGACACCAGTGGTTATTGAACCGAGATGTGATCCCTAGGAGGCTTGAGGCTCACAGTGGTGACATGTACCCTCTACTTTGAATATAACGCATACCAGATTGAGTTCTCTAAAATATATGTATGCATGTACTTTAATGGAATACATTTGCCTTGTAATGACCACACCTTTTCTCATTTTACGTTTCTCCTTAGAATTATGTTGAAAATATAATTAGAAAATATTTTGAAATCTGTTTTCCCAACTTTTGTTTCATTCATCTGCATTGTATGTTTTCTTCCCCTTTAAGTATTTTATCTCTCTGCTGCCTTTAGGTTTATAGGCTTTTAAAAAATCATCATGTAGCACTTGTCTTTCAAGTTGCCTGCTTAGCCCTCTTCCAAGTGTACTTTCCTTCCTTTTGTTTAAAAAAAAAATAAAGGCTGAGTACGGTGGCTCATGCTTGTAATTCCAGCATTTTGGGAGGCCGAGATGGGTGAATCACGAGGTCAGAAGATGGAAACCATCCTAGCTAACACAGTGAAACCCAGTCTCTACTAAAAATACAAAAAAAAATTAGCCGGGCATAGTCCCAGCTGCTCGGGGGAGGCTGAGGCAGGAGAATGGCGTGAACCTGGGAGGCGGAGCTTGCAGTGAGCTGAGATCACGCCACTGTACTCCAGCCTGGGTGACAGAGCAAGACTCCGTCTCAAAGAAAAAAAAAGAAAAAAAAACAAGAACAAAAACAAACAAACAAAAAAACTCATGTGATTTTTATTTGGAAAACAGTTTTACTTTATGTATCCTATTCTAACCTAAGCCAACATGTCATCCCTCAAAGGGAACTTTGAGCATTCTTTCTGCACTGTAGAACTCAGGCTGGCCCAGCATGCTGTTTCAGTCAGCTTTTTCTCCATTTCCACTCTCACTTCACAGTGCACTTTAGATTGCTATGCAGTACTTCCCAAAGCAAGTGTGTTTTTCTTTTCTTTTTTTTTTTTTTTTTTTTTTTTTTTTGAGACGGAGTCTCGCTCTGTAGCCCAGGCTGGAGTGCAGTGGCCGGATCTCAGCTCACTGCAAGCTCTGCCTCCCGGGTTCATGCCATTCTCCGGCCTCAGCCTCCCGAGTAGCTGGGACTACAGGCGCCCGCCATCTCGCCCGGCTATTTTTTGTATTTCTTAGTAGAGACGGGGTTTCACTGCGTTCGCCAGGATGGTCTCGATCTCCTGACCTCGTGATCCGCCCATCTCGGCCTCCCAAAGTGCTGGGATTACAGGCTTGAGCCACCGCACCCGGCCTGTTTTTCTTTTCTTATACCTTTTGGCCATTATTCTGCATCCTGAAGCATTGTCTTTTTTAAAAAATATTTCATTTATTTATTTTTGCCAGACAAGATCTTGCTCTTTGGCAGAAAAAAATAAAAAACAATAACAAATAAATTAGGGGCTTAAATTAGTATAATAACATCTGCTGAAGAATAAATAAATAATCATTAAAAAAAGACAATGCAGAATATTCAGGGTGCAGAATAAAGGCTGGAGTGCAGTGGTGCAATCATGTAACCTTAAAATCCTGAGTTCAAGCAATCCTCCTCAGTGGCTAGGACTACAGGTGCATGCCACCATGCCTGGCTTAGCATTAAAAACTTTTTGGAGGCTGGGTGCAATAGTCCATGCCTATCATCCTAGCACTTCGGGAGACTGAGGTGGACAGATTGCCTGAGCTCAGGAGTTAGAGACCAGCCTGAGCAACATAGTGAAACCCCATCTTTACTAAAAATACAAAAAAAATTAGCCGGGCGTGGTTGTGCACCCTTGTAATCCAAGCTACTGGGGAGGCTGAGGCATGAGAATTGTTTGAACCTGAGAAGGCAAAGGTTGCAGTGAGCTGAGATTCGTGCCACTTCTCTCCAGCCTGGGCAACAGAGCAAGACTGTCTCCTTCCTCCGCCCCCACCAAAACAAAAGAAAAGAAAACAAAACTTTTTGGGCCAGGAGCCATGGTTCATGCCTGTAATCCCAGAACTTTGGGAGGCCAAGGTAGGAGGATCGCTTAAGTTTGACATCACCTGAGGCAACATAGTGAAACCCTGTATCTAGAATAAATTAAAGGAAGAAAAATAGTCTGGGCATGATGGCGTGCACTTATAGCCTCAGCTACTCAGGAGCCTGAGGAAGGAGGATTACTTGAGCCTCGGAGTTCAAGGATGCAGTGACCTGTGATTGCACCATTGCATTCCAGCTTGGACAACAAAGTGAGACCCTGTCTCAAAATTTAAATTTTTTGTTTTTTGGTAGAGATGGGGTCTCGCTCTGTTTCCAAGGGCTAGTCTCGAACTCCTGGCCTTCCCTTGCTCTTGGATTACAGGCATGAGCCACCACACCCAGCCCTTACCTCTTAGTGAATTGTTAAACAATTCTCAAGGTTCAACTTAACTCTAACCTTCAGTCCTTACAACCTCTCTATGATGTATTTTCTTGGTACTTTTATTCATTTCTCTGCACTGAAATATAATACTTCTATTGTATTTCTCTGTGTTTCTGTGAATCCTGTTATGTGAGGTAAGGATTTCTGTTGTATATCCCTTGTAATCCCTAAAGGTAAAGAATCATTACTGGGTTTATTTTTTTGAGCCCCCTGGCATTTATTAGTTTTAAAAATTAATAATGATTTGATTGAATTTTTGGTGCAAGAGCAGTGGATGATTTTATATGGTAGATTTAGTACTATGTTTAGGGATTCTACTTGCCATTCCTGATATTTGGATGATAAAATGGCCATTAAAACACAATGGTACATATCTTTGATCACATATGTGATTGCTTATAAATCTTAGAATATATCATATTTCCTTAGCAGTTCTTATTTTATTACACTAATTTAAGTCCCTTTTGTGATAGTGCCAGCAATTGTCTAGTAGGATTTTTTGCCCATTTTTTATGCCTGTTAACTTTTTTTTTTTTTTTTTTTTT
>NC_037669.1:92560219-92566026 GCF_003255815.1 Theropithecus gelada
TTTTTTTTTTTTTTTTGAGACGGAGTCTCGCTCTGTCGCCCAGGCTGCAGTGCAGTGGCGCGATCTCGGCTCACTGCAAGTTCCACCTCCCGGGTTCACGCCATTCTCCCGCCTCAGCCTCCGAGTAGCTGGGACTACAGGCGCCCGCCACCACGCCCGGCTAGTTTTTTGTATTTTTAGTAGAGACGGGGTTTCACCATGTTAGCCAGGATGGTCTCGATCTCCTGACCTCGTGATCCACCCGCCTCGGCCTCCCAAAGTGCTGGGATTACAGGCTTGAGCCACCGCGCCCGGCCTTTTTTTGTATTTTTTTTAGTAGAGACGGGGTTTCACCGTGTCAGCCAGGATGGTCTCGATCTCCTGACCTCGTGATCCGCCCGTCTCGGCCTCCCAAAGTGCTGGGATTACAGGCTTGAGCCACCGCGCCCGGCCGCCTGTTAACTTTTATTTTTGTTTTATTGGCTGGTTAGATGTAATTTGGGGGAAGTTATCTAATTTTTTTTTTTAATGTTTGCCTTTTTTATTTTTAAAAGTTCTTTTAGATGGAGTCTCCCTCTGTCACCCAGGTGGGAGTGCACTGGCGACATCTCAGCTCACTCCAACCTCCACCTTCTAGGTTCAAGCAATTCTCCTGCCTCAGCCTGCTGAGCAGGTGGGATTACAGGCGCCTGCCACCATGCCTGGCTTATTTTTGTATTTTTAGTAGAGACAGAGATTCGCCATGTTGGCGAGGCTGGTCTCAAACTCCTGGCCTCTGTGATCCACCTGCCTCAGCCTCCCAAAATGCTGGGATTACAGGCATGAGCCACTGCGACCGACCTACTGTTTGTCTTTTAAAGTGATCTTGAGCATATATTCTACAAATAATGAAGGTGTGCAGCCTCAGAAACTGTTTGCTATAAGTAGCAATAATCAATCTTGTTTATATTTCATATACCTTGTGTGTTTTAGCCAAGCTAGCCTTTATGGGAAGCGCAGAAGTCAGAAAGAGGAAGACGAGCAAGAAGATCTAACCAAGGATATGGAAGACCCAACACCTGTACCCAATATAGAAGAAGTAGTACTTCCCAAAAATGGTTTGTATTATTCTGCATGAGAGTGTTAGATGTAATTTAGTCATTCTCAGCAATACCATGGGATGAGTCATTGCTTGCTGTGGGTCCACAGTTCTCGACTTTCAAGTATGAATAGATTATCCCTTTTATGGATATCATTTTTGAATGTTCTGTAATCATTTGAGTAGTTTCACTCTTTTTTTTTTTTTTTTTTTTCTTTTTTTTTTTGAGACGGAGTCTCTTTTGGTCGCCCAGGCTGGAGTGCAGTGGCGCGATCTCAGCTGGAGTGCAGTGGCGCGATCTCAGCTCACTGCAAGCTCCGCCTCCCGGGTTCACGCCATTCTCCTGCCTCAGCCTCCCGAGTAGCTGGGACTACAGGCGCCCACCACCGCACCCGGCTGATTTTTTGAAGTTTTTAGTAGAGACTGGGGTTCACCGTGTTAGCCAGGATGGTCTCGATCTCCTGACCTTGTGATCCGCCCGCCTCGGCCTTCCGTAGTGCTGGGATTACAGGCGTGAGCCACTGTGCCCGGCCCTACTCTTTGTTTATTGAGAAAACTTACAGCGACCAAAAACAACTTTAAATTTAGGAATGTTTTAAAATTAATGGTTTTTAAATTGCAACAGAATCATATTCATATGAAAAAGTGGAGTATGTACTTATATACAGTTTAACTTATTGAAATCTCTAGGGAATGCTTTATGTGAATGCAAATTTGAAGATCTCCAGTAATGAATTTCTTCTAAGTGTGATGAACCTTAGTTACCAGTTATGTAAATTCTGACCTGACTTCTATTCAATGTAATTAAATTCAGAGTGGGCTGGGCATGGTAGCTTATACCTGTAACCCCAGTACTTGGGGAGACCAAAGCAGGGGGATCACTTGAGGTCAAGAGTTCAAGACCAGCCTGGCCAACGTGGTGAAACCCCATCTGTACTAAAAATACAGAAATTAGCCAGGCACAGTGGTGCACGCCTGTATTTCCAGCTACTCTGGAGGCTGAGGTAGAAGAATCATTTGAACCCAGGAGGCGGAGGTTGCAATGAGCTGAGATCATACCACTGCACTCCAGCCTAGGCGACAGAGTGAGACTCAGTCTCAAAAACAAAAACAACAAACATAAAAAAGCCAAAATGTTCTTTAAATATTGATAAGGTATTTTTTATTGATCATTAAATGTTTGTGTCCTCAGTGAGCCAGTGATTAGATTTAAAAAAAATAAGCTCTAGCATACTTTAAAAAGTAAAGACCTATGATTGGCGTTTTATGATTTATTAGCCTTTTCCACCCATCTTTGTGGGTACAGCTTGTAAATAAGAGACTATATATATGACTATATATATCAGTTGGTGAATTATAACTCTCATACTAATCATCTGAGTTTATAGAATTTCACTGGAATCTAGAAAGTGGAGATTTAAAATTTGGGAACTAGAAACTAAGTCATTAAAGTTATTAGTGTTTTTTTTTAAAATATACTTTATCGAAATAACAGGAGGAATTAGAACTTTTTCTGGTTATTAGAAGCTGAATTACAATTTCTTCAAAACAGCCTAAGATGAAGGATTGTAGTAAATTATAAGGTATCTCTTTTTTATTTTACTATTCTGTGAGCATGAAAAATAATGAAAAAGTAGGAAAAAAATCTAGGATTTAGATTAAGATGTATATGAAGCATATAACTATCTCTCCTGTGCTAAACTTATGCAGTGACAGGAAAGAGTATTATAAAAAGCCTAGGAAAAACCAGAACATTATTTGTACATTTGTACATTGTTGAGAAATTTGTAAAATATAGGAAGCCATCTGGATCTAAAAGTAAGATGAGTTACTAAAACTCAGAAAGTATACGGTTAAAAATAGGAGATTATATGGTTTATATGGCACTAAACAGAGCAATTGATAAAGAAGACTATATGGTTTATATGGCACTAAAGACAGCAGTTGATAAATAATTAAGATGGGCACTGGGTATATATGTATATATACATAGGTATATACATGTAGGGCAATATGCATATGTATGTATATACCTATATATACACACACATATAGGAAATATACATATGTATAGACATATAGGACAATATACATATGTATAAGATGGGCACTGGGTGTATATATGTATATACATATGTATATACATACAGGACAGTTAAGAATACCAGGAGAAGCTAGGCTCATCAGCATTGGTCTGTCTGTATTTTGCACTCAGCTGATGGTGTGTTGTCCAGTCGAAGGCTAAAGCACTATGGCTAAAGGTGACAAAGATGGCAAGGAAAGTGTCCCAAGCAGTTCTTGACATCCAGATGGAGGGATTAAAGGATAAAAAAAAATAAGCAGGAGAATTGGTAGTTGTCCTTTTTATTGGTTTTCTGTTCTCTAGTGAATTTATAAATTACACCATTCAAGCATTTGATTTTTCTGAATTTAAGTATAACCAGTTCAAGTCCCTATTCACAGTTGCTTGGATTTTCATTTTCTTAACACTTTTTTTTTTTTTGGAGGACAGGTGCTCTTAACTTCTTGTGTCCTAAGAAATTTTTTGCCTACGTTAGTGTTGTAAATGTGTTTTTCTGTGTGTTCTTGCAGAAGGCTTCTGCTTTTATAGTTTGGTCTGTGACCCAATTTAAAGTTGATTTTGAGGGTGTTATGAATTACGGGTCGAAGTTTATTTTATTCCCCACATAGGTATTTAGTTGTTTGTATACCATTTGCTGAAAAGACACTACTTCTCACATTGAACTATTTTGATGCCTTTGTTGAAAATCATCACACATGTCTACATTTAGATTCAGTATTCTTTTCTAACCATCTCATTGTACTTAATACCACAGGGCCTGAGTTATTATAGTTTTTTTAGTAAGTATTGAAATTGAGTAAACTTCAACTTTTGTTCACATTTTTCAATATTGTTTTTGCTATTATAGCTCTTAGCTTTTCCATGTAAGTCTTAGCACCAGCGTTTAATGTAATTTTTCCTCTTCTTTGTTTTGTATGTTTTATTATGAGGTCTTTCACATTTTGTTACATTTATATCTCAATTTTTTTTGTTACTGAAAGTTTAAAATTTTCCACTTATGTTTTGCTAGTATGTAGAAAGAGAATTAATATTCCTTAATTTTTGACCGTGTATTCTGTTGCTTTTTAAAAAATCATGTATTCTGGCACTTTTTTGTAGATTTCTTAGGATTTTCTGTTACACAAACCTCCAATTACGTTATACCTCCACTATAATTTTAATAGCGGTTTAGAAAGCAGACATTTTGCTTTTTTCTCTGTCTTCGAAAGAACACATTTATATTTTACCATGACGTGTGATATCACACAATAGATGTTTCATCAATTTCAAGAAGCTTTCTTCCTGGATTTTTGTGAGTTTTTATGAATGAATGCCAAATTTTGATATCATTCTTCAATATCCACTGATGTAATGATATTTCTCCTTTTAATCAGTTAATATTATTTAATTACATTGTATGATTTTTGTAGTGGTTGAATCAACTTTGCATTCCTGGAATTAAAAAAAAAAAAGTCAGGGGGTCTCGCTCTGTCGCCCAGGCTGGAGTGCATTGGTACAGTTATGACTCACTGCTCACTCAAGTGATCCTCCCACCTCAGCCTCTCGTTTTAGCTGGGATACAGGTGCTCACCACCACGTTTGCCTAATTTTTATTCATTGTAGAGACACGGTCTTGCCATATTGCCCAAACTGGCCTCAAACTCCTGAGCTCAAGCAATCTGCCTGCCTTAGCCTCCCAAAGTGCAAGCTACCATGTCTGGCTTATTTTATAGTTAATTCCTAATTAAAATCTATGGCAGAGCTGGACATGGTGGTCTTTCCCCGTAGTCCTAGCTGTTCAGTGAGAGGATTGCTGGAAACCAAGGACATTGAGGCTTCAGTGAGCCATGATCGCACCAGTGCACTACAGCCTGGGCTAAGGAGTGAGACCCTGATTCAAAAAAACCCAAAATCATTCACTGAAAATCTAGTCTTTTGAAATTTATTCACACTTGGCTGGGCACGGCCTGTAATCCCATGCCTGTAATCCCAGCACTTCGGAAGGTCGAGGCGGATGGATCACCTGAGGTCAGGAGTTCAAGACCAGCCTGGACAACATGGTGAAACCCCATCTCTACTAAAAACACACACAAAAAATTAGCCGGGTGTGGTGGCGGGCGCCTGTAGTCCCAGCTACTCAGGAGGCTGAGGCGGGAGAATCACTTGAACCCGGGAGGTGGAGGTTGCATTGAGCCGAGATTGCGCCATTGCACTCCAGCCTGGGCAACAAGA
The DNA here is from genome assembly GCF_003255815.1 of Theropithecus gelada. Classification (NCBI taxonomy): domain Eukaryota; kingdom Metazoa; phylum Chordata; class Mammalia; order Primates; family Cercopithecidae; genus Theropithecus; species Theropithecus gelada. Next base: position 92,565,571 of record NC_037669.1, read on the forward strand.
GCGAAGCTCTGTCTCAAAAATAAAAAAAATTATTCATACTTGTTTTATTACACAGCATATAGTTTATTTTGGTGAACGTTTGCTTGTACTACTTGAAAAGGACATGTGTTGTACAGTTTTTGAGTCTAGTGTTGTATAAATTTGTTTGTTTGTTTTGTTTCTGAGACAGAGTCTGGGCTCTGTTGCCCAGGTTGGAGTGCAGTGGTGTGATCTCAGCTCACTGTAACCTCAGCCCCCAGGATTCTAGTGATTGTCCTGCCTCAACCTCCTGAGTAGCTGAGATTACAGGTGCCCGCCACCACGCTTGGCCAGTGTTTTTGTATTTTTAGTAGAGACGGGGTTTTGCCATGTTGGCCAGGCTGGTCTCGAACTTCTGATCTCAGGTGATCCACCCGCCTTGGCCTCCCAAAGTGCTGATTATAGGCATGAGCCGCCTCGCCTGGCCCCCCCCCCCTC
>NC_037669.1:92566125-92649105 GCF_003255815.1 Theropithecus gelada
CCCCCCCCCCCCTTTTTTTTTTTTTTTTTTTTTTTTTTTTTTTTTTTGAGACGGCATCTTGCCCAGTCACCCAGTCTAGAGTGCAGTGGCATGATCTCGGCTCACTGCAACCTCCGCCTCTTGAGTTCAAGTGATTCTCCTGCCTCAGCTTCCCAAGTAGCTGGAATTACAGAAGTGCACCACTATGTCTGGCTAATTTTTGTATTTTTATTAGAGATAGAGTTTCAGTGTGTTGCCCAGGCTGGTCTTCTAACTCCTGACCTCAAGTGATCTGCACACCTCAGCCTCCTAAAGTGCTGGGATTATAGGTTTATAGGTGTGAGGCACTGCGCCTGACCTTTTTTTTTTTTTTTTTTTTGAGACAGTCTTGCTCTGTTGCCCAGGCTGGAGTGCGTTGGCACAATCTCTGCTCACTGCAACCTCTGCCAGGTTCATGTGATTCTCCTGCTTCAGCCTCCCTAGTAGCTGGGATTACAGGTGCCTTCCACCGTGCCCAGCTAAGTTTTGTATTTTTAGTAGAGACAGGGTTTCACCTTGTTGGCCAGGCTGGTCGGAACTCCTGACCTTTGGTGATCCGCCTGCCTTGTCCTTCCAAAGTTCTGGGATTGCAAGCATTAGCCACTGCGCCTGGATGACAAAGTAACTTTTATTCAACCACTATAGGGACAGATGCTGAGGGTGAAGTAGAAAACAGGCATTCAATTTTCCAGTGTATGATTTTATGCATAATATAGCATTGTTTTAATTGAGATATACTTCACATAACATAAAATTAATTATTTAAAAGTGCATACTTGCATTGACACCCAGACTGGAATACAGCTGTGCAATCATAACTCATGCAGCCTTTACCTCCTAGGCTTAAGCGTTTCTCCTGCCTCAGCCTCCCTAGTAGCTAGGACTTACAAGCATGAGCCACTACACCCAGTTATAAGGGCATTAATCCCATTCTTGAGGGGCCTATCCTCCTGACTTAATTATTTTCCAAAGGCCTCACTTCTAAATGCCAGGACACTACAGTCGGGTTTCAACATAAGAATTTTATGGGCACACATTTTTTTCTGTTACTATGTGTTTAGCTCATCAAATATATTTAGAATCACTGTTAACTAGTTGAGGTTAAAATACAAGAAATTTAGCACTTTAAACATTTTTTTTTTTTTTTTTGGGAGAAAGTATTTACCCATATATAACAAAGGACTAGAATACTAAAAATGTATAAAGAGTCTGAACCCCTTAGACTAAGTATTTACTGTTGATTATGTCAGATTGGTAACTTGTTAGAAATACATGGCCAAGAAGTGTGTGAACAGATGGTCACTTAAAGATAGGCAAGTTCTTCAGATCACTGTTTTCATCAATAAGATTTTGAAAACCTAAAAGGTAGATGGAAAAGTGTGAAAGTTTTGAGGAATGAGTACTATCAAATGCTGTTGATGGAAAGTGTAAATTAATGAAGACGTTTAACGCAATTTGGCTGTATTTTTTTGTTGTTGTTTTTTGTTCTTTTTGAATCTGAGTCTCGCTGTATTGTCCAGGCTGGAATGCAGTGGCGCAGTCTCACTCTTTGCAACCTCCACCTCCCAGGTCAAGTGATTGTCTTGCCTCAGCATCCTGAGTAGCTGGGATTACAGATGCACACCACCATGTCAAGCTAGTTTTTGTATTTTAGTATAGACGGAATTTCACCATGTTGGCCAGGCTGGTCTCAGACTCCTGACCTCAAATGATACACCTGCCTCAACCTCCCAAAGTGCTGGGAATACAGGCATGAGCCATTTCACCCGGTCTTGACTGTGTTTTTTTTTTTTTTTTTTTTGAGATGGAGTCTGGCTCTGTCGCCCAGGCTGGAGTGCAGTGGCCGGATCTCAGCTCACTGCAAGCTCCGCCTCCTGGGTTCACGCCATTCTCCTGCCTCAGCCTCCCGAGTAGCTGGGACCACAGGCGCCCGCCACCTCGCCCGTCTAATTTTTTGTATATTTTTTAGTAGAGACGGGGTTTCACCGTGTTAGCCAGCATGGTCTCGATCTCCTGACCTCGTGATCCGCCCGTCTCAGCCTCCCAAAGTGCTGGGATTACAGGCTTGAGCCACCGCGCCCGGCCTGACTGTGTTTTTAAAATTTTAAAATGTGTACCTTTAGTTGCAGAGTTTTATTTTTAGAATTTATCTTAAATAATTACATGTGCCCACAATGATAATTACAAAAGAATGTTTTTGAACAGTGAAATATTCAAAATAAACATGGTTTCCACAAATGTAGGGCCAGTTAACTTACATCCACCCATGGACACAGTGGACTTGTAAAAATGAAAGAAATGTAATGTAACTCAAAGTTCTTACGTGGAAAGGTCAGTGCTAAGAACTAAGCACAGTATTGATAACATTTACGTAGAGTTAAAAAACCCTCAGGATATATTTTGACGTCCATATGGATGTATAAAAGATTCGTTTGGCCAGACGCAGTGGCTCATGTCTGTGATCCTGGCATTTTGGGAGGCTGATGTGAGTGGATTGCATGAGCTCAGGAGTTCGAGACTAGCCTAGGCAACGTGGTGAAACCATGTTTCTATAAAAAATAAAAAAATTATCTAGGTATGGTGGCATGTGCCCATAGTCTAATTCCTTGGGAGCCTGAGATCAAAGGATTGCTTGAGCCTGGGAGGTCAAGGCTGCAGTGAGCCATGATCGCACCACTGCACTCAAGCCTGGGCGACAGACTGTGTCCCTGTCTCAAAACAAACTGAAAAGGTATTAGTTCTTCCTTAATTTTTTTTAAAATGAATGAATGGAATATAAGTGAGAATCAAAACAAATGCATCATAAACTTCAATAAAAAAACTCTGTGGAAGCGATTGAAAGATTATTTTCATGTTTTGTTGAGTATTTTGTATTGTTTACTTTTATGATGAAAATACATAGTGCTTGGGTAATTAGAATATAGTCTACTAAATATTTCATATCTGGACTTATGATTTTTACCTGAAAATATTGAATTGTGTCGCAGTTGTAGTGAGATGCATGTCATTTAATCATGTCCTATTCTGTTTTCTTTCTAAAAAGAAGTACAACTTTCCCACATAAACATAACTCTTTTGTTTTTCTAGTGAACCTAAAGAAAGATAGTGAAAATACACCTGTTAAAGGAGGAACTGTAGCAGATCTAGGTAAGCACCTCCCCCCAAAAATATACAATGGTCTGTGCTTTCTCTCTTGAATATGTCATCTCCTTTGATAGTCTATTCTTTCTTTATTTTTATCTGTTTTTTAGAGACAAGGTCTTGTTCTGTTGGTAAGCCTGGAGTGCAGTGGCGTAATGTAGACAACCACAGCTTTAAACGTCTGGGCTCCAGCGATTTTCCCACCTTAGTCTTCCAAGTAGTTTGGATTGTAGGCACATACCACCATGCCCAGCTTGATGCACTCCTTTTCTTTTTTTTTTTCTTGAGACAGAATCTCGCTCTGTTGCCCAGGGTAGAGTGCAGTGGTACGACCTCGGCTCACTGCGAACTCTGCCTCCTGGGTTTAAGCAATTCTGCTTCAGCCTCCTGAGTAGCTGGGATTACAGGCACGCGCCACCACGCCCAGCTGATTTTTGTATTTTTAGTAGAGACGGGGTTTCACCATGTTGATCAGGCCTGTCTCGAACTCCTGACCTCATGATCTGCCTGTCTCGGCCTCCCAAAGTGCTGGGATTACAGGCGTGAGCCGCTGTGACTGGCCGATACTCCTTTCTTAAGTGACACTTGTGCTTAACCACTGCAGGATATTAGCTGTGGCTTACTCTTAGTGCCATTATGATTTGGGTAGCTACTGTTGTAGGAAAGTTAATTTCCTGTGATCCATTGTTGCCATTCTTAGTGATCTCCCCCTGTTGGAGCATATTTTTCTACAAACTAGCAAAGGTGGTAATATTATAATTGAATATGAATATGAGTTTTAACGAAATAGTTCTAATTAAAGTGCTTTTTCAAATGTCGCTGAAAGAATTGTTTTTGTAACATAGTATGCAAATTGATATTGTATTGTTAGAACAAAAATCTGTGGAGTGTTAATACTTTGTAAGCCAAATTAAAGTTTCTAAGCAGTATAAAATGAGAATGACATCATCTTTTCCTAGTATTTCCAAGTCTTAGAGTACATTTTCACAAGTAAGGTGTAATTCTTGAGTGATTTTGCAGGAAAATAGAGAAAAGTATAATCACTTGTTCTCTTTAAAAATTAAATAGGGGTAGTTTTAAACATCTTTGTTCTGGAGAGTTGTGGATGAGACAATAGCCTTGATTTCTTTTATTCACTTGTAAAGGAGAACCTAATGTTTTCAGTATATACTAAATGTTTGACTTTATGGAATTTTAAACGTGAAAGGGATTTTCAAGGTCTCCTTTTTTAGAAAATGAGATGTCAGTTCTATCTTCTAATTAAGGAATTCTGTATTTGAATAAATTGCAGTCATTATTATTTTCTGAGATGGAGTCTCGGTCTGTTACCAAGGCTGGAGTGCAGTGGCACGATCTTGGCTCACTGCAACCTCCTCCTTCCGGGTTCAAGTGATTCTCCTGCCTCAGCCCCCTGAGTAGCTGGGACTACAGGCACGTGCCACCGTGCCCAGCTAATTTTTGTATTATTAGTAGAGATGGGGTTTCACCAGGTTGGCCAGACTGATCTCGAACTCCTGACCTCAGGTGATCACCCACCTCAGTCTCCCAAAGTGCTGGGATTACAGGCGTGAGCTTTCGCGCTTGGCAATTACAATTATTATTGATGGCAGATATGAGTGGGTATTTTGGATAGTGATCCATCAACTGTAAATTTTTGTTCTCAGAGCTGTTGTATTTTGTTTTTTGTTTTGAGACGAAGTCTCGCTCTTGTCACCCAGGCTGGAGTGCAGTAGTGTGATCTCGGCTCATTGCAACCTCCACTTCCCAGGTTCAGGTGATTCTCCTATCTCAGCCTCCCAGCTAGCTGGGATTACAGGCACCTGCCACCATGCCCGGCTAATTTTTGTATTTTTAGTAGAGACAAGGTTTCACCATGTTGGCCAGGCTGATCTTGAAATTCTGACCTCAGGCGACCCACCCACCTCAGCCTCCCAAAGTGCTGGGATTACAGGCGTGAGCCACCGTGCCTGACCAGAGCTGTTGTTTTAACTGCTCTGTGTTCTGCCTTATATGCTACCTTGTCAAATATAGGTCTTTCATTCTTCAGGTCTCTGAAGGATTCAGTTTGGTGTGGAGCATATTTTCTCACATCTGAAAGAAGGAAGAGAACATTTATTGAATATTACCATTTAGGGATCAGCTAATTTAGTATTATCAGACGTATCTTTCCATTGAGTACCAAGACTACCTTGGGGAATGAAATTTGTCAGACTAAAAATGTGTAATTTGAGTAATGGGAGAGATTATTAAGTCAAACTAATAGTTTCTAGTAAGAGGTTGGTTATCCTATGGTTTACCATTGTCCAATGGACCAAGTGTTTGTTTTTGGCAGCCTTACCTAGATTTCTTTCTGTTAGTTACTTCCTAGATAAAAATAGTCACTATGCAGAGCTGCAGAACTCCTACTGGTAATTAATACCGTATTTTTTTCACATCCAGAATCGCCTATTCCTTGTTAGCAAGTATTTGTGACTAACTCACACATTAAGCCACCATGTCCATCTCTGGGTGGCATGAGTAGTTGTCAGATCTTGTTCTACATGTGTTTGCACTTCACTATTAAACTGTTTTGTTTTATTGGTGAGGAAATGGAGATTTAAAGAGGTTCAGTAACCTCTTTCCAAATATTTTGCAGAACCCCGATTTCAGTCCTGGTCTGTCTTACGTTTCCTGCCAGTGCTTTGTATCACTGCACTTGCTGTTGTGGTTTGTCTATTTTGCTCAGCCTTTATGTGTTTTCTTAGTGGCTTTCTGTTTTGTGAAGTCACCAAACCAGTCCCACTGGAGGCCCTTTGATTTGGTTCTTTCCTTTTTGTGGAATAATTACCTTGTCTTTCTCATCTCTTAACATTTCAACTTAAAGGCCAACTTTTCAGAGATACCTCTTTACTTGCTCTGAAGTGTCCGCCTACCCACTTCCTCTCTAATATATTTATGTTTATTCTCTGTATAGCATTTTAAAAAATCTGATAAATTTCTGTTTATTTTTGCTATATCCCATACCAGCCACCAAAAGTGTTGGTATTATAGCTGTGAGCGACCACACCCTACCCCCTTTTTTTTTTTTTTAAATAAGAGATAAGATCTTGCTCTGTTGCCCAGGCTAGACTTGGACTCCTGGCCTTGAGTGATTCTCCCACTTCAGTCTCCAGAGTAGCTGGGACTGTAGATGTGCACTGCTGCACCCAGCATCCCGTGTTCTTTTTGAACTTCATCATGCCTTACCTAGTGCCAACTGTCACAGTAGTCATAAAAAGCTTAAATATTACAGGCATATAATAATGTAATTTGTTGTTCTTTAATACTACCTCTTTCTTATTCTGTACTGGCAGTTTTGCTTTTCACTGTGGAAATCAACTGTCTAGTTTATAAATTTTACCTGGGCTTTCTCTCATGCTGAGCCCTGTATCCTCAGAAGGCATTGTCTTACTAAGATTAGTAAGGGATTGGTTATCACTTGTTTTTTTATTCATCATTCTTTACCCAATTCTTTTGGAACCCAAAATGTTGTTATTTTAGCAAAACCCAGGAGACAAGAATCATAATCAAGTCCTGTATCTGTTACTAAGATCATGACTATGATACTAGCTCAAGTAGTAATTAAATTCCCTACTGTTTGAAATTTTTAATGATCTTTGCTTTGAATTTCTAATTACATCTGTGATTCTGTGTAAAATTCTAATTTAGTGAATTATTCAGAGTGATTTTGCTTTTATAATGCTCTATTTCATTCCTTTTCTTTGTCCAGTATCAGTTCTTAGACCATTAATTTTCCAAATAACCCAAAGAACATTTACCTGTTTTGATAATGAATTGTGTGTTTTGGTTTTGCAGATGAGCAGGATGAAGAAACAGTCACAGCAGGAGGAAAGGTAACATTCAGTTAAGCCTGTTGTGAGAGAGCTTCTCTAAGGGTCCTGTGTACCGAACAGTAGAAGCACTGAATTGTACGTAGCCCAATTTTTGGACTATGAGGCCCTTCTGGTTTTTGAATTTTTCTTTTTCTTTTTTTTTTTAGTTTTCCCCCCAAGGAAAACAAATACAGCATAAGAACCATTTCTGGAAGGTGTTTTTGTTAGTTTTTTGTTTTGAGACAGGCTGTCAGCTCACCGTAACCTTGACCTCCTGGGCTCAGGTGATCCCTCTCCCACCTCAGCCTCCCGAGTAGCTGAGACTACTTGTGTGCACCACTACACCCAACTAATTTTTTTATTTTTTGTAGAGATGGAGTTTTTCTATGTTGCCCAGGCTGGTTGCGAACAGCTGGGCTCAAGCAGTCTGCCTGCCTCAGCCTCCCAAAGTGATGGGATTTCAGGTGACAACCACTGCACTTGGCAAAATACTTGACTTTCTTGGACCCCAAGATTTTACTTAGAGGAAATTTTCATCCTCCCTGCTAGTGTCCCTGATGTGCTGTGATTTGAAAAAACAAAAATAAAAGTTACTTAGTCAAAGAGCCACTTATTAATGAACGTTACCTGTGCAAAAAGATATTATTTAAAGTGAATAGTGACTGGCACCTATAACCTCAGCATTTTGGAAAGCTGAGATGGGAGGATTTCTTGAGGTTAGGAATTCTATGCTGGCGTGAGCCAAAATTCTGCCACTGTGCTCTAGCCTGGGCGACAGTGCAAGACACTCTGTCTTTTTTTAATGTAAAGTGTTGAGTGCAGTGGCTATGTCTGTAGTCCTAGTTCTTTGAGAGGCCAGGTGGGAGAATCACTTTTAGCCCAGGAGTTGAAAACCAGCCAGCACAACACGGGGATACCCTGTGTCTCCAAAAACTTAAAAAATTAGCTTGGTGTGGTGACATCTGCCTGTGGTCCCAGCTAAAAAGGAAAGTCAAATTCCTTCATTTTAATGCCAAAGATAAGAGGATTTGAAGCCATGTACCAGTCGTTTATATAGCTTAAAAGGATTAAAGGTATTGTCTCTAAAGCAGTCTCCCAGAATGTCATCCTCCTTATTGTTTTCTGATTGAGGTCATTACAACTTATACTGTTGTCCTTCATTAATTGCAATGCCAGCCTCTTCCTGTTTTTTCTGAGTAAGGAAAATATTTTGTGTCCTAAATGATTTGTAAAGTCTATACCACAAAAATGTATTAACTAAAGCCATAATAAAAAGAGGTCAGCCTTGAGAATATTTTTTGCTAGCTTCTGTGATTTGGGAAATAAAATTTGTTACCCTTGTCATCGTTATTATCACGTTTGTATTCGATATCATTTAAGTCATAACTAGAGTCCTTGGTGTTTTCAGCTTTAAATTTATTCCTTTTTACTATTCTTTTTTTTTTTTTTTTTTTTTTTTTTTTTTTGAGACGGAGTCTCGCTCTGTCACCCAGGCTGGAGTGCAGTGGCCGGATCTCAGCTCACTGCAAGCTCCGCCTCCCGGGTTCACGCCATTCTCCTGCCTCAGCCTCCCGAGTAGCTGGGACTACAGGCGCCGCCACCTCGCCCGGCTAGTTTTTTGTATTTTTTAGTAGAGACGGGGTTTCACCGTGTTAGCCAGGATGGTCTCGATCTCCTGACCTCGTGATCCGCCCGTCTCGGCCTCCCAAAGTGCTGGGATTACAGGCTTGAGCCACCGCGCCCGGCCCCTTTTTACTATTCTTATAGAAACTGTTAAGTTTATAGGTAGTACACTAGATCGTCATTTCAGATACTGAACAGGAAATTTAGGTTGAATTAAGTTAAAGGTAGAAATTAAATTTTGGAACCATTGTAAAAGAAAACTGATTTAAAATTTGGGTTTTTGCTTATTTTATTTTTTTGAGACAGGGTCTTGCCTAGGCTGGAGTGCTGTGCAGTGGTGGAAACACAGCTCACTGCAGCCTTGACCTCCTATGCTCAAGCAGTCCTCCTGACTTCAGTCTCTCAAGTAGCTGGGACTGCAGGCATGCACCACTATGTCCAGCTAATTTCTAAATTTTTAGTAGAGACAAAGTCTGACTGTGTTTCCCAGGCTGGTCCTGATCTTTTGGTCTCAAGTGTTCCTCCTGCCTCAGTCTCCCAAGTGTTGGAATTACAGGCGTGAGACACCTTGCCCAGCCCATAATTTTTTATTTATTTATTTATTTTTTTTGAGACGGAGTCTCGCTCTGCCGCCCAGGCTGGAGTGCAATGGCCGGATCTCAGCTCATTGCAAGCTCCGCCTCCCGGGTTCACGCCATTCTCCTGCCTCAGCCTCCCGAGTAGCTGGGACTACAGGCACCCGCCACCACACCCGGCTAGTTTTTTGTATTTTTTAGTAGAGACGGGGTTTCACCGTGTTAGCCAGGATGGTCTCGATCTCCTGACCTCGTGATCCGCCCGTCTCAGCCTCCCAAAGTGCTGGGATTACAGGCTTGAGCCACCGCGCCCGGCCATAATTTGTTTTTTTAATAGAAAACAATTTCATAAGGTTACAAATAATAAAATCACCACAGAGAGAAAATTGGAGAACATTTCAATATCAAAAAACGTATTTAAAATACGTTTAAATGTATGCGATAAAAATGTATATCAAGTAAACATTTACTTTAGATTAAGTAAAACTGGGCAAGGAAGAAGCAAGCTGTTATGGAATGAGATCTAGGTTATGAGTTATTTATTTAGTCTGAAGTCCTGTGCATTGAAACAGACTTTCTTCAATCAACTTGTTAATCTTATTATGAGAGACCTACCTTCTCTGCATTGATTCCCTCATTATCATAAATGAGCAACAAAACCTTATCTGTCAGCTGGCTACCTTGTACCTTAAACCTTAAATACTGTGAAAGGTTGTTTTTACTTGAAATTTGTTTTTCGGATATCTGATTGAATCAGGGAGCTTCATTTTATTTAACCTAACAACTAAAGTGTGAGAGATGTTATATATAGATACATATATATCAGATAGATAGATAGATAGATAGATAGATAGATAGATAGATAGATAGATAGATAACAACTAAAGTGTGAGAGATGTTATATATAGATACATATATATCAGATAGATAGATAGATAGATAGATAGATAGATAGATAGATAGATAGATAGACAGACAGACAATCTGTAGTTCTTTCTTTCTTTCCACTTTGTCTTCTTTTCTGTAGGAAGATGAAGATCCTGCCAAAGGTGATCAGAGTCGATCAGTTGACCCTGGGGAAGATAATGTGACAGAGCAGACTAATCACATTATTATTCCTAGTTATGCATCATGGTTTGATTATAACTGGTGAGTGACCACTTCATCTGTGAGCATGGTACTGAGCAGTACAAGAACTTTCCTTCAAATCAGGTTGTGCCTTTCTGCCCATGTTCCTCGTCAGAAATTACTGTCACCTTTGACGAAGGGAGATGGAAAGTGATTTTTATCTTTGAAATGTGTTTATGTTTTTTTGTTTGTTTGTTTTTTTGTTGAGACAGAGTCTTGCTCTGTCGCCCTGGCTGGAGTGCAGTGGTGTGATCTCAGCTCACTGCAGCCTCCCCCTCCCGGGTTCACGGATGTCTTTAGATCACATCACTGCACTCTAGCCAGGGTGATAGAGCAAGACTCTGTCTCAACAACAACAAAACAAACAAAAAAACACAAACACATTCCAAAGATAAACAGAATTTTTTTTAAAGTGGGCTCTTCCTAACCTGTAACAATGAAAACATTGGGAGTTATATTAGAATTATGTAATTAGTTCCTTACGGTTATTCTTTTAGAAGTCATTATATATATTTATATAGCATTAATTCATCTTAGAAATTGTCTTTCTAGAAGTTTGCAGGTAATTGATTGTATTTATAGTATTTTACCGTACAAATCCAATTTAATTTAAATGTTACCAGATACTCAAAGAGTGAATAATTTGAGTTATATTCCCAGACCATTGATTTGCTCTTTGCCATGCAACCAATACTTACATGTTGCATATCTGGAAAGCCACTGAGAAACTTAAAATGTCATCAGGAAGATGACACTTGTATTAGCAGCAGAAACTTTGTGCTAGATATACAGTTGGTTCATTTTTATACCATTAGGCCTGATCATTTTACCTGATCTTTGCTTATGACCTGTAACATTTCATAAAATTATTAGCATTTGTATATATTGTTAAAATGTACTTCTATGATATTATTAAAAGCAATTGATACTGAAAATTTTTAAAAATTAATTTATCTCCCCAGCACCTCCACCAAAACTAAAAACTAAAAAGTAATTTATCACAGTGTTTCTGAGGGCTGGACAAAGGCTCATTTATGTTAACAGCCTGAGAAGCTGAGACTTGCAAATTTATTGTCTCTACTCTGGTCATTTGTTTCATCAGTTTGTTGCCATGCCATGCCAGCTACTTTGTTATTGTCAACATTTTTCAAAGAATTCTTCGTATCTTGTGGCTTCTTATCTAGTTATGATGTATTATGTCAAAAAATAATAAAATGTATAGTTTTCAGTGTGTCGATAGTAGTTTTTTAGTTTGGTTATAGGAATAGAAAAACTACAGTAAGTATTGGGAGTAAGAAAGAGAAGGCTTTCCTTAACTTTCTTGTTTGCTGTTAATACATAGAAACTAGTGTAAGCCAATTAATTTTGGCAAGCAGTACTGAGGTTTTGGATTCATCACTTTTACTTAGAATATTTAATGATTTTATTCTTTTAAAAAGAAGACTCCTAAACCCTTTTTTTTTCTTCTTCTTTTCAGTATTCATGTGATTGAACGGCGTGCTCTTCCTGAGTTCTTCAATGGAAAAAACAAATCCAAGACTCCAGAAATGTGAGGCCAGTGTTTTAGAAAACTTGTTTATTTGCCTGTGTGTGGTAGGGCCTCTTCAAGCATCCACCTGAGTTTCTTATTGCTGATTCTTGGAAGTTTGCAAATACTCCTTTCAGAACAGTGTTCATATCTCATTTGTATAGCATTCCATGGTACAAAGGAAATTGTATCTAGTTTTGTTTTTTGTTTTTTGGGGGTTTTTCTTTCGTGTTTTTTTGAGACAGGGTCTCACTCTGTTGCCCAGGCTGGTGTGCGGTGTCATGATCTTGGCTCACAGCAATCTCTGCCTTCTGGACTGAAAGGATCCTCCCACCTCAGCCTCTTCAGTAGCTGGGAGAACAGGCACATGTCACCACACCTGGCTGATATCTATCTATCTGTCTGTCTGTCTTTCTGTCTGTCTATCTATCTATTTTTTGGTGGAGATGGGGGTTTCACCATGTTGCCTAGGGTATTCTTTTATTTCTAAACCTTGAACTGTATGGACATCAGCTCTTGGAGTTTAAGTTTGGATTTTAAACCAATTTTTACTATAATGAATTCAGACTTATCCTCACAACTTACCTTTTTTTTTTTTTTTTTTAATTGAGATGGAGTCTCACTCTGTCGCTCAGACTTGGGGTACAGTGTTGCAATCTTGGCCTGCTTCGGCCACCACCTCCTGGTTTCAAGCTATTCTCCTGCCTCAGCCTCCCAAGTAGCTGGGACTACAGGCATGCACCACCACACCTGGCTAATTTTTGTATTTTTAGTAGAGATGGGGTTTCACCATGTTGGCCAGGCTGGTCTCGAACTCCTGACCTCAAGTGATCCACTTGCCTCGGCCTCTCAAAGTGCTAGGATTATAGGCGTGAGCCACCATGCCCGGTCTGTCCTAACAACTTTCAGCTTGTCTGTGCATGTATGTTATGGATTGTTTCTATTCATCCAGGAGAAAATGAATCTTTATCTTCCTGATGCATGAGTGCTAATTAAAAGAGAGACATGATGATATAGCTACATGTGAATTAAGCTTAATTACATAAAGGATTTTTGTGCTTTTGCATTGGAAATAGAGAAACTCTTATTGGAAGGAAGAAGTTTGGCAGGAAGTACTTTTTGTCTTTCCCTGATGATTCATCAGTATATACTTCTGGAACACTTGTCCCTATATATAAGTACACACCTTTCAGTACTGTAGATACGCTCCCATGTATTAATCAGGGTATAATCTGTTGATTTTTTTTTTTTTTTTTTTTGTGGCGGGAGGACAAAGTCATTCCGTCACACGGGCTGGAGTGCAGTGGCGTGATCTTGGCTGCCTGAGTTTTGTTTTCCTTATGTGCCAAGAACTGTTGCTAGGTCTCAAAGTCCTTAACACTCTTGTTATTAAGTACTGTATTTTGTGACAGAAGTCATTGGAATCTGCTGTAACAGAATCTCAGTTTCTCTCTCCATTTTTGTATGTTCTTTTCTGGATTTGGTCTCATGGATTCTACTTATTGCCCAGCCATGATCTCCCTTAAAGAACTGCCACGAGAAGTTACATAGCTATTTTCAGAGCCAAATCCACGTGCCACATTTGAAATACAGAAGTGATAGGCAACAGAGGTTGAGAGCATAGATTGAAGAGCCACCACACTGGGTGCAATGAATTCTGGCTCCATCAATTACCAACCCTGTGGCTAGGACAAATTCTCTAACAACTCAGTGTTTGTTTCCTCACCCATAGATGGGATGATAGCAGACCCTACCTGCAATATGGAGCGATTATGAGGATTCAGTTGTCAGACATATATTGCTTATAACAGTGCCTTGCATACAGTAAAGTATAGATATGTGGTAGTGAGGCAGATAGCCTATGTAACCATGTGTTAGTTTCAAATTCTGCAGTTAACTACCACCACGACCAAGTTTGAATTTGTTACTTCACATGAATGTCGTTACATTACTTGTTGTTATACATTAATAAACAGTTGTTTTGCATATTTGTGGTTCTAAATTCACTCATAACTTAATACGCAATATAATATCACTGTTTTTTATGCTCTTGTCTTAATTTATTGTATTTCTAAGGAATCTGAAGATTTTTGAGTTTCTGAGTAACATTGTTTCTGAAAGGATACGTGTCCACCTTATGAATTTTGCCATTGCTTTTTAGATACTTGGCATATCGAAATTTTATGATTGACACGTATCGCCTAAACCCCCAAGAGTATTTAACTAGCACTGCTTGTCGGAGGAACTTGACTGGAGATGTGTGTGCTGTGATGAGGTAAAATGTTTGACTTTTTCTGAGACATTTAACTGTAGGAATTTACTTATGCTTTGCTGTCATATTAAACTGGTTGTTTCAACTGGGTAAAACACCTAATTTTAGTTGTGTCATTTAGGGGTGGATTATATTTTGTTTCCTTTCATTTCATTCAATTTATTTTATTTTTATTTTATTTTATTAATTTAATTTTATTGTCGAGATGGGATTTCATAATGTTGCCAAGGCTGGTCTCAATCTCCTGGCCTCAAGCAATTCTCCTGCCTCGGTCTCCTGAAGTATTGTGATTGCAGGCGTGAGCACTGTGTTCAGCATTAGAGGTTGAAAATTTAAAATATTTAATTTAGGCTGGGTGCAGTGGCTTACGCCTATATTCCCAGCACTTGGAGAAGCCAAGGCGGGCGGATCACCTGAGGTCAGGAGTTCGAGCCTGGCCGACATGGCGAAACCCCTTCTCTACTAAAAATATAAAAATTAGCCGAGCGTGGTGGCACATGACTGTAATCTTAGCTATTGGGGAGGCTGAGGCAGGAGAATTCAGGAGGCAGAGATTGCAGTGAGCTGAGATTGTCCCACTGCATTCCAGCCTGGGCGACAGAGCGAGATTGTGTCTCAAAAAAATAAAATAAGTAAGATAAATATTTAATTTAGTTTTCTAGATTTTACAGTTCACATTTTAATTTTTTTAGTCAAATCATAAAATAACCAGGGAAGGAGTAGATTCAGGTTGGGAGTGGATAATCTCTGTGCCCTAGCTCTGCCAAAAAAAAAACCGCCAGGTACAGTGGCTCACACCTGTAATCCCAGCACTTTGGGAGGCCGAGGTGGGTGGATCACCTGAGGTCAGGAGTTCGAGACCAGCCTGGCCAACATGGCGAAACCCTGTTTCTACTAAAAATACCAAACATTAGCTGGGCATGGTGACGGGCACCTGTACTCTCAGCTACTTGGGAGGCTGAGGCAGGAGAATCGCTTGAACCGAGGAGGTGGAGTAGGTTGCAGTGAGCTGAGATCGCACCATTGCACTCCAGCCTGAGAGACAGAGCGAGACTCTGTCAAGAAAAATGTAGATTTTTTCTATGTGTGTATTTGGTCTGTGTGTGGGTTCTTTTATTACCATGGACCTAAATGCGTATTTGTGCTCTCATTTCTGTGGTTTAAATGATTAAACTTTGTAATAGGTTTGGGAGGTGCTGTGTTATCGACATTATTTGTGGCTTGTAGAAATTGTTCCCTACATAACAAACAAAATCTGTCAAGTAATTTGTGGTGTTTGATAGCCTGCTGAGCACATTTACTTGTTTTATTGTTTCTGTTTTTTAATGGTGTAATGATGATAATAAAGCACATGAAATTGATTCTTTAGATTTTAACTTTCCGAGCTTTATTCTTTAGGGTCCATGCCTTTTTAGAGCAGTGGGGACTCGTTAATTACCAAGTTGACCCGGAAAGTAGACCCATGGCAATGGGACCTCCTCCTACTCCTCATTTTAATGTATTAGCTGATACTCCCTCTGGGCTTGTGCCTCTGCATCTTCGATCACCTCAGGTAAATTAATGTTGACTTTTCATCAGACCTGAATAGTAACAAATGTCTGTTTATAGCATATCTATTTAGGAATGCTGTTGTTAGTGCTGTTTCTTTGATGCTTGTTTGTATGTGTGTTTTGGTGTACTGTAAATATTACAGTCCAAAAGAATATATAGTGTTTAAGTTAATGCTGTCCCACCAATCCCAAAACCCAATGCCTTATAGTCTATCAAATTATTAATTTACTTTTATATGCATAACTCCCTTTATCCTTCTGTCATCAAAAAGACACACATAAGTAAGCAGATGATGCAAAATCTTCTTTCCCTTCCTTCAGTCTGTGTTCTAGAAACGTGAAGCAAAGAAATCTTTATAACTTGTCCTAAGATTTGTAAAGTGGACATCCATATATACATTATCAAACAGATTATGTCAGACAAATTCTGTATAGCATTAAGTTGGATTCATAGGAACCTAAGGTATAAATTTTGTTCCGTTGTGAAATAGAATATAGTAATGAAAATTTGTTATCCTTTCTGGACTTAAAGGGACACCAAAATGTAACTTGTATGTTGAATTTTTGTTAGAAGTGTAGTGTAGAAGTGTGGGTATTTATTGTTTTTCGTAGGAAATCCACCAAGAGTGGCTTAAGTTCCAATATTAACCTTTTTTTTTTTTTTTTTTTTGAGACAGAGTCTTGCTCTGCTCCCCAGGCTGGAGTGTAGTGGCATGATCTTGGCTCACTGCAATTTCCGCCTCCGGGTTATAAGCAATTCTACTGCCTCAGTCTCCTGAGTAGCTGGGATTATAGGCACGTGCCACAACGCCCAGCTAATTTTTGTATTTTTAGTAGAGACGGGGTTTCACCATTTTGGTCAGGTTGGTCTTGAGCTCCTGACCTTGTGATCCGCCCGCCTCGGCCTCCCGAAGTGCTGGGATTACAGGCATGAGCCACCGCGCCCGACCTAAACAAATTTTAAAAAACGTTTACCCTCTTGACTTTAAAGAGGCTAACTCAGCCGTTTATCATTTATTTGACTCAGGTTCCTGCTGCTCAACAGATGCTAAATTTTCCTGAGAAAAACAAGGAAAAACCAATTGATTTGCAGAACTTTGGTCTACGTACTGACATTTACTCCAAGAAAACCTTAGCAAAGGTAAGGACTTTTTTTCTAATCACATGTAGGCTACAATCCAGCACATCTTAGTCCTTCTAAGATACATCTGATGAGCTTTCTACTCAAATCTGATGGTATTTTTAAAAACAATTATGATTTATCTTACCTTTTATATTCCCATATGACTTAGTAGATAGGTATTTTAAAAATAACACTATTAGAGAAATTCGAGGGGAAAATGGAGAATTTGAAGAGAGAATTGGAATCTGTAAAAAGAATCATGAATATTTTAGAACTGAAAAGTATACTTGAAATTATTTGATAGGTTTAACAACAGACTGCATACAGCAGAAGACGGGTTAGTGAACTCAGAGACAAATTAGTAGATATATTGAAACTGAAGTACCAAGAGAAAAAGAAATTGGATTGAGGTAGGGAGGGGCCAGGACAGAGAGGAGAGTGGAAAAGATACGTGAGATACAGTTCAGGCTGGACATGGTGGCTCACACCTGTAATTTCAGCACTTTGGGAGGCCAAGGCAGGAGGATCCCTTGAGCCCTGGAGTTTGAGACCAGCCTGGACAATATAGCAAGACTGTGTGTCTCTATTATTAGAAGAAGAAAAAGAAAAAAGAATGATAGAGTCCAAAGAATTAATGTTTGTCATTAGAGACCCATAAGGGAACAAATGAAGGAGAAGTGATACTTGAATATATAATGGCCAAAAAGACGTTGGAACAAATTAAAAGATACCAACTCACAAAACAAGAAAGACCGAGCCAGGCCGGGCTCAACACTTTGGGAGACCAGGGCAGTAGGGTTGCCTGAGGCCAGGAGTTCAAAAGAAGCCTTGCCTCTACTGAAAAACACACACAAAAAGAACAGATCCAGATTTATATAGAGAGAAAACCACACTCGGGTACTTTATGCTTAATCTCTTAAAAACTAACATCTTAAAAGCAGACATGGAGGGTGGGGGTAAGGGTAGAGAAGAACATACTAAATTCAAAAGAATAATAATAAAACCGATAGCTGACTTTTCAACAAAAATGATTAAAGCCAAAGGACAAATACAATAACATTTTTAAATTGTAAAAGAAAAAATATCTCTCTGGAATTCTGTATCCAGTAGATACTACTTTCAAAATTGAACGTGAAATAAAGACGTTTGTAGGCATTCATAATGTAGAAAAGTTATCACTAGCACACAGTCTAAGAAAAGTAAAGGAATGTCTTCAGCATAAAGGATAATGATCCCAGATGAAAGCACATGACTCCATGAAGGAATAAGGAGCAGAGAAAAGGGTAATCTATGTGGTTAAATATAAAGTAATACAGATTGTTTAAACAATAATATTTGGGATTTATAATGGTAGAAATTATAAGAATGGCAGAAAGGCAGAAGGAGATTAAATTGAATAAATTGTTACAAAGTTTACATTATTTGGAAACATGACAAAAGTCCTGATTCGGGGTAAACTATAATTTGACACAACATTTTGGGACCTGACTGGATCTAATGGAAGAATAAAGAGTGCTAGAAAAAAGGTCAACATGTGAGTCAGTATAAAAGACATCTTCTGGCCAGGCACGGTGGCTCACGCCTGTTTTTGTTAATATAAAATTCAGATCCAAGAAAAACCTATGGTTACAGAAAGTATATACTAGTCTATACTTACTTCTGTAAGTATATACTTTTGTGAGTGTATATACTTCTGTAAGACTAGTATATACTTTTGTGAGTGTATACTTCTGTAAGTATAGACTAGTATATACTTTTGTGTAAAAGACTAGTATATACTTTTGTGAGTGGCTATCAATTTGAGGTTTAAAGGAGGGAGCCTTTTGGGTTTTGATTTGAGTATTATACATTGTCATATAAGTTAAATTGTATCAAGTTTTATACTAATTTGTGTATTTTATTGTATATGTATCATACCTTCAGAAATACAAAAGAATTTTTTTTTTTTTTTTGAGACTGAGTTTGCCCTTTTCTCCCAGGCTGGAATGAAGTGGGGCGATCTTGCCTTACTGCAACCTCCACCTCTGTGGGTCAAGTGATTTTCCTGCCTCAGCCTCCCAAATAGCTGAGATTACAGGTGTGTGCCACCACACCTGGCTAATTTTTATATTTTTAGTAGAGACAGGGTGTCTCCATGTTGACTAGGCTGGTCTTGAACTCCTGACCTCACGTTATCCACCCACCTTGGCCTCCCAATGTGCTCAGATTACAGGCGTGAGCCTCTGGGCCTGGGCTTTTTTTTTTTTTTTGGAGACAGAGTCTTGCTCTGTTGCGCAAGCTGGAGTGCAGTGGTGCAGTCTCAACTCCCTGCAGCCTGTGCCTCCCGGGTTCAACCGTTTCTCCTGCCTCGGTCTCACAAGTAGCTGGGACTACAGGCACGTGCCACCACGCCCAGCTAATTTTTGTATTTTCAGTAGAGATGGGGTTTCACCATGTTGGTCAGGCTGGTCTCAAACTCCTGACCTCGGGTGATCCTCCTGCTTCAGCCTCCCAAAGTCCTAGGATTACAGGCATGAGCCACCACACCCAGCTTTTTTGTATTTGTATTTTTATTTTTTTAAAGAGAGGACATCTCACTGTGTTGTCCTGGTTGGTCTTGAACTCCTGAGCTCCAGTGATCCACCTTTTTTGACCTTCCAGAGTGCTAGGAATACAAACATGAGCCACCAGGCCCAGCCTAATAAAAAAAAATTTTTTTTTAAAATCATATGGAAGCTTCAGCAATCATTTTGTGGGCTCTGATGAGGCTTATGTTGTAGAGCCAGTTGTTATCAAGAGAGGAAACAGGCTGGGCATGGTAAAACCCTGTCTCTACTAAAAAAAAAAAAAAATACAAAAACTAGCCAGACATGGTGGCGGCCGCCTGTAATTCCAGCTACTCAGGAGGCTGAAGCTGAAGAGTCGCTTGAACCCAGGAGGAAGAGGTTGCAGTGAGCTGAGATCACGCTACTACACCACAGCCTGGGTGACAGAGCAAGATTCCATCTTAAAAAAAAAAAAAAGAAGAGGAAGAAACATTGACTTAAGTCTGTGGGGCAGAAAAAATTCTTTCTACACTTTGTGGCTGAGAAGTGGAGAGATGGTTGTTGAGGACCTTCCCTATAAATAAATGTCTGGGTCTAGGTTGTAGAGATCTTCCTTATGTTTGCTCAGGTTTTGTTTCTTCAGAATTTAGATTAGATGTTAATGAATTTTGTTCTTCTTGGGGCTCCAAATCTGATTGGTGATTACCTCTGATTTTGGTTTTTTAAAAGAACCTTTGGTTATCTTAAAGTAATCCTTGGGGATCTCAGCTGTATAGTCTGTGTTACAGATACAGGCATCTTTTCTTCCTCACAAAGCCATACTGTAGGAGTTTAATTATTAATTCTGCAATGCTTAGGTCAACTTTTTATTCTTTAGTTAAAAGACTACTTATTTTTGATGCATTATTTGTTTTTTCTTTTTGCAAGTGAACAGGGTGTGTCAGAATGCTATGAATTGAGTGCCCCAGAGATGTAGCAAATCAGGGTTTAATTTTGTTGTTGTTGTTTTATTTTTGTTTTTTCTTTCTTCCTTCATACAGAATTTAATTTTTTCATGCAGTGTGTAGCACTATTGCACTAAGAGATTTAATTATCTAAACTGAGAAACTATTGACATATACAGGAAAATCACAGATTGTAGAAATGTTTATTTATTAAATGGTAATCTCTCAAAATAGAGTTTTGAGAGAGGGAAATATGTTAGAATGTATATTTTGAATTAGTAATGTTTATAGCTGCATGATAATATCAGCTATACTACAAATCAAGTCTCCTGAAGATGAGTGAATGCAGCAGGGTATGCAGATCAAGAAATATAAATTAATCGATTAAATTGTAGTTTTTACACAAGCCAGTCTCACTTTTCTTGTACTCACATTGTTACATGAATCATAAACTATAAGGGACTCACATGGAAAAAGTGATTTTGAGTTTACGGACTCACTTGGAGGTTCTTTTATATTTGAGAGATGTTTTAAAATGAGATAGTATGGACTTACTGCAGTTGGAATCAAGAACCTGTCAGTGTTTTATGTCTGTAGTACATCTGATCCTTGAATCCTGGAAGAAGTACTGTCTTTAAGTTATTACCAAGATGTGTGTTATGTTTGTGTATTACAGCTCATTTATGGTATGCAGTAAATTAATATGCCTTTTTAGCTTGCTAAAGATACTGGTAAGTATCAAAATAATAGAAATAACATATCCAAATAGTTATGGGTCCTTGTTTGACAGCAGGAAGTCTTTTTTGGTTTTTGTTTTTGTGTTTTTTTGAGATGGAGTCTCGCTCTGTTGCCAAGGCTGGAGTGCAGTGGCGCAATCTTGGCTCACTGCAACCTCTGCCCCCTGGGTTCTCCTGCCTCAGTCACCGGAGCAGCTGGGACTATAGGCAAGAGCCACCACAACCGACTAGTTTTTGTATTTTTAGTAGAGATGGGGTTTCATGGTATTGGCCTGGCTGGTCTAGAACTCTGACCTCAAGTGATCCACCCACCTTGCCCTCCCAAATGCTGGGATTACAGGCGTGAGCCACTGTGCCCAGCCAGTCTTTGAAATAAGCCAGCATTTCTTTTAGAAGTTTAGGCTCCTTAAAGTGTTTTATTCCTGTTAGTCAAAGACTTATGTTGATAGTTTGTATAACACAGTCACCTGAGCTTGGAAAGTAATTCTACTGAGCTCCATATTCAACTTTAAAAATGAGCAAAAAATTTCTGATTTTGTTTCCTTAGAGTAAAGGTGCTAGTGCTGGAAGAGAATGGACTGAACAGGAGACCCTTCTACTCCTGGAGGTAAGCAGATTAATGCATATGGGATGTGTGCTAAGATTCTATGACTAGCATTTTATTTTGTTTTGTTTTATTTGGAGGCAGGGTCTTGCTCTGTCACCCAGGCTGGAGTGCAGTGGCCTGATCATGGCTCAGTGCAGCCTCTACCTCCCAGGCTCAGGCGATCCTCTTACCTTT
Organism: Theropithecus gelada; assembly: GCF_003255815.1. Lineage (NCBI taxonomy): Eukaryota > Metazoa > Chordata > Mammalia > Primates > Cercopithecidae > Theropithecus > Theropithecus gelada. The sequence continues at coordinate 92,587,922 of NC_037669.1, forward strand.
AGTCCTGAATAGCTGGGACTACAGGCATGTGCCACCATGCCTGGCTAATTTTTGTATTTTTTGTAGCAATGGGCTTTCACCATGTTGTCCAGGCTGGTCTCAAACTCCTGGACTCAAATAATCCTTCCACCTTGGCCTCCCAAAGTTCTGGAACTAAGGCATGAACCACTGTGCCTGGCCTGTGACTAGCATTTTAAATTCACCTTTAGTATTCTGTTTTAAAAAGTGTCCACTGGAGCTCAAAACTAAATCACACATGTGTTTTCCTTTAGAACAGCCATCATGCTTTGATAGTTGATACTTAAATCCTTTTCTGTATCTCCCATTGATAGTACAGAATTTTAAAACCGTGGAGTTAGATATTTAGACAATTAAATTGATAATTTTTATAGATTCATCGAGGATGTTTAAGTGAAGCTAATTCCTAATTGTCACACACTCACAACAAAATAAGTTGTGAGTGTGTGACAATTAGGAATAAAGTGACTACTAAGACAATTGGTGTCATTGCCTGGATTTATGCTAAGATGTCGCCGCTCCTTTTGCACCATGAATGCAGATGTCGACATAATGAAAAAGACAGTAGTGCCTTAGTATTATCAAGGAAATTGTTTGACATCACAGTCCTAAAAGAGCCTGGTGCCCTCTGGGTTCCCAGACCACATAGAGTGGACTTGGTGACATTTTGGTTGCTGTACTGCTTTGATTTGGTTTTTCAGGTTGTTCCAATTGTTGTAATTACTGTAGAAGTATCCTTGGTGCATCAAACTATTTTCATTTCTTTTTTGCATTCCTCTTTTACTTTTTCTTGCTGTTTTCTCCTTCTCCCCCAAACCTTGTCTTTCTCTGTTGTGATCAAAATCAAAACGATCCCGCCGGGCGCGGTGGCTCAAGCCTGTAATCCCAGCACTTTGGGAGGCCAAGACGGGCGGATCACAAGGTCAGGAGATCGAGACCATCCTGGCTAACCCGGTGAAACCCCGTCTTTACTAAAAAATACAAAAAAAACTAGCCGGGCGAGGTGGCGGGCGCCTGTAGTCCCAGCTACTCCGGAGGCTGAGGCAGGAGAATGGCGTAAACCTGGGAGGCGGAGCTTGCAGTGAGCTGAGATCCGGCCACTGCACTCCAGCCTGGGCGACAGAGCGAGACTCCGTCTCAAAAAAAAAAAACAAAAAAAAAAACGATCCCTAGTTGTGTGTTCTTTTGCCTCTACTTTAATATGTTCTCATATGCCCATTCAGTATCAGTGATATGCAGAGAGCTTTGCTGACTCACTGTTTTCTTATTTATTTAACTATCTTTCCTATGGTACTGACTGACTCACTTTTAATTTCAGGACTATTTTGTATAGCCATATCTACTAGATTTTAATATTAATTAAAATGAATCGTGTTTTCAGTACTTGTGGGTGACTGTAAACACACTTTTGTATTGCTATTTTGGAATCTTTGGGCTCTGGAGAGAAAGTAAGTTATATAACAATGACTGGGACAACAATTGTTCTTGTTCTTGCTGCACTTTGACGCTGAAACTTTTCTCCTTTTTCACATTTAAGATTAGTAGGTAGTAAAAGTGAGGTAAGAATAACTGAACTACTGTTTAAAGACGTCCGGTGGGGTGGCTCACGCCTGTAATCCCAGCACTTTGGGAGGTCAAGGCGGGTGGATCACGAGGTCAGGAGATCGAGACCATCCTGGGTAACACGGTGAAACTCCGTCTCTACTAAAAATACAAAAAATTAGCCAGGCGTGGTGGCAGGCGCCTGTAGTCTCAGCTACTTGGGAGGCTGAGGCAGGAGAATGGCGTGAACCCGGGAGGCGGAGCTTGCAGTGAGCAGAGATCACGCCACTGCACTCCAGCCTGGGCAACGGAGCGAGACTCCGTCCCCCAAAAAAAACGAAAAACAAAACATCCAAGAAAACCACAGTATTCTTACACAATAGTGCATTTTCTCTCTTGCAGGTGGAATCTGTGCAGTGTTTGATTTTTCTTTTAAACTTGCAATTCAGTCAACAGTAATTGTGATTACACAAAGAGAAATAAAAGACTTCTCCACATCAGTGTTTACCTCTAACATCTTCCATTTATATAGTTTATTTAGAGATACTCAATAGCTTAAGAATATGAAGTCACATGAGTATTTTTAAATGGATTTATAATCAAATATCGTCTCTTTCTAATACATTGATAAATCTGGTAGACTCATTGGGGTTTGCTGTTTTCAAAATAGCTTCGTACTTTTTTTTTTTTTTTCCCCAGACAGGGTTTTACTCCCTTCCCCCATGCTAGTGTGCAGTAGCACAATCTCAGTCCACTGCAGCCTCAATTTGCCGACCTCAGGCGATCCTCCCAGCTCAGCCTCTCGAGTAGCTGGGACTACAGGTGTGCACCACCATGCCTGGCTAGTTTTTTTGTATTTTTAATAGAGATGGGGTTTCAGCATGTTGCTCAGGCTGGCATACTATTTTATTAAACAAATATACCACACAGGAAGCATTCCAAATATTTTTTGTATTCTTGAGCCCACCGCTTTGATTTTTAAAAGACCTTGTTTCATAAAGTCTTTTATCAAAGCACAGTTTTTGAGTAAATGCTAAAGGTTAATATCTGGTCATGTTCATTTCTTTGTTATCTTATTGTAAATATTGGAGGCAACATTTCAATTTTGGAAATAGTCAAAGTGGAATGTATACAATAGATGAAGGAATGCAGTTTGAAAAAGAAAGATCTTTAATTGGTAGAAATGAAGGATAATGTAAGATTTTATATTAACTTTTTAAAAAGAAATTACTCTGTAAGATCAAGATGACGACGGCTTGTTTGAATAAGACTTCAGTTGTAAAAAGGTATGGGGAATTTCTACTTGAAAATGTGTCATTAGAATGAGTAGGCATATACAGTCTGAAGTTTGAGGTGAAAAAACAAAATAGCACAACAACAAAAAGAAGCTACAAAAGACCACCACAGTCTTTATGGAAGTTTGAAATTCTGTTGTTAGAATCAGGGCATCAGAAGGAAAGAGAGATAATGGAGCCACTCTATTCCACAGTGATTAAGGCGATCAGAAATTGTTTTTCAAATTATTATATATGTACATACATATCTATATATTTTTGCACATACTTATTTAATATAGAGGCAGGGTTTTGCTATGCTGACCAAGCTGGTCTTGAACTCCAGGTCTCTAGTGATCCTCCTGCCTCAGCCTCCCAGAGTGCTTGGATTACAGATGTAAGCCACTGTGCTGGGTACACAGTTTCTTTTTTCTTTGAGACGGAGTCTCACTCTGTCTTCCAGGCTGAAGTGCAGTGGTATGATCTCGGCTCACTGCAGCCTCTGCCTCCTGGGATCATGCGATTCTCCTGCCTCAGCCTCCCCAGTAGCTGGGACTACAGACGCGTACCACCACGCCCAGCTAATTTTTGTTATTTTCACAAGACACAGGGTTTCACCATGTTGGCCAGGATCGTCTCGATCTCTTGACTTCGTGATCTGCCCGCCTCAGACTCCCAAAGTGCTGGGATTACAGGCACAAGCCACCGCGCCTGGCCTTCACAGTTTCTTTAAAGTCCACAACTAATTGCACTATTCTTCCTGTTCGTTTGTAATTATTCCTGGGCTTTAAAGTGACAAGACTTGAATTTGTAAGCTCACTGATTCTCCCTTGATAACTCTAGTGTTTGTCATGTATGCTTTGCTTTCTCATGGTATTTATTTTCCCTTAGATAATTAATAGACATAAAGGCTATACCTGGAAATAAAACTTATAATTTATTAACATTTATGTATCACTATAAGAGTTTCTCTCTTTTTTCTTTTTTGAAACGGAGTCTCACTCTGTCACCCAGGCTGGAGTGCAGTGGCATGATCTTGGCTCACTGCAAGCTCTGCCTCCCGAGTTCACCCTATTCTCCTGTCTCAGCCTCCCAAGTAGCTGGGACTACAGGCGCCCGCCACCAAGCCCGGCTACTTTTTTTGTAGTTTTAGTAGAGACAGGGTTTCACCATGTTAGCCAGGATGGTCTTGATCTCCTGACCTTGTTATCATCCCGCCTCGGCCTCCCAGAGTGCTGGGATTACAGGCATGAGCCACCGCGCCCAGCCTTCTCTCATTTTTTTATGCCAGCTAAATTACAGGAAACATAGCATTAGAAGATATTCAGTAACCAACATGCAAGATTTCCTCACAGTGTGCATGCACTTTACATACTTTTTCTTGATACGCAACCCAGGAAATATTTCATTCTATGTACTTTTGAACTACACTAAGAGGAATAGTAAATCTTCTATTAAAAAACTTTTCTTAAGGACGGAGATGTTCAATCTTTTGGCTTCCCTGGGCCACATTGGAAGAACTGTCTTGGACCACACATAAAATACACTAACACTAACAATAGCTGATGAGCTTAAAAGAAAAAAATCCCCCAGAAAATCTCATAGTGTTTTAAGAAAGTTTATGAATTTGTATGGGTCACATGCAGCGCCATCCTGGGCCACATGCGGGCTTGGATAAGCTTGGTTTAGGAGAAGCCTTTTTTTTTTTTTTAATTAAAAAATAGTCAGCCTTTTTACATTTGAGAGCCTTGGCAAAGTCAGATTTCTTTTTTGGTTTAGTTCAGTTTCCTGTGGTTTGAGTTCAGTAAACTTTATTAGGTATTGTGTGTCGGACACTATGACAGACACTGCGTGTTGAGATCTATAGGACATAGTCTGTACCTTTAAGGAATTCATAGTCTACTAGGTGACAGAGAAAGATAAAACATAAAGCTTGAATGCAGAATCCCAACTTTATGATTAGAGGTATGTCCAGAGCACAAGAGCTGTACAGAGGAGTTGCTTTGCAAACAGACCAGGTAGATAAGACAATGAACAGCCTTCTGGGAATGGTATAGCTGTGTTGGTCCTAAAACATGATGTTTCCAGTGCAGAACAAATGGTTCATAGGCACAATACCTAGTAGGAATATATCAGTGGGACCTGTGTATTCTTGAAACAAAAAGAGTAGGGAATAGGGTGGGAGAAGTAGGCAGTGTCCTGATCATGTTTGGCTTAGTTTCATAAGATAATGACACATAATGAAATAGTTTTAGGCAGGAGAGAAAGAGTGTTTTACGTAAAACATATTTCACTCTAGCAGCTTGGAGAAGGATGAAATTAAGTATGAAAAGGTAATTATAAGAATCAATTTATGAGGCCGAGATGGAAGGATCACTTGAGGCCAGAAGTTGGACAGCAGCCTGGGCAATATAGCAAGACCGTGTCTCTAAAAAAAAAAAGAGAGAGAGAGAGAACGTATCCAGGTTGAGTGATGATGAAGACCTGAACCTGGGTTATGGCAGGATGAATAAAGCTGTTTTGTAGTATTATAAGATACTTACTAAAAACCTTTAATTGAATGAATGAAGCTGTTTTGTAGTATTATAAGATACTTACTAAAAACCTTTAATTGAACCTTTAATTGAATCATTCTCCTTCCTGGCCAGTGTATTCTCTTTTGAAAACATCTCTTTATTTGCCTCTCTTATTAACATTACTCTCAGTTCCCAGGCTCAGACATTTACTGATTCTCAACTCTGTGCTCTTCTGGATGCTGATTCTTGCTTGGATTTTGTATCTCAGAAGGTTCCCCAACTCCACCTTTATTCTGGAAAAAAAACTTGGTGAACTTTCTTATTGTTCCCTGGCGAAAGGAACATGAAAAAATATTTTTAAAATAAAAACTTCATTGGAAAAGGGCGTGATAGAGCATGCCTAGAAAATCCCTATTTATAATTAGAAACATAATACAGCCCCAGTAGATATATTTCTACTTCCATGGACCTGCGTGAGATAGATTTATTTTTCTTTTTTCTTACAATCTGGGTCTTTCAAAAAGTAATTCCTTCTCAAACTACCTGAGGTTACTGAATATCCAGAGGTCACTGAATATCAAGAGGAAACCTAGAATTAGCCTAGTGTTTCAAGGGATTTAATGACTCAGACCGTTTGCTCTCTTGGGTTTTGAGAAGTCCTATACCATTCCAGCAGAAATGAAAGCCTGAGCAGCAGTTGGAACCCAGAGTTAAGAATTAATTGATGGCCAGGCACAGTATTTCACACCTGTAATCTCAGCACTTTGGGAGGCTGAAGTGGGAAGATTGTTTGAAGTCAGAAGTCCGTGACCATCCTGGGCAATATAGTGAGAACTCATCTCTAAAAATTAAAAAAAAACAAACAAACTTTGAAGTAAAATAATTAACTGAAAAAGTAAAACATGGAGACAACTATTGTTATAGAAAGCTCAATCTCACAGTGTAGATCAGCAAATTAGGCTCTAATGCAAGGTTTTTCAGTTGGAGCATTCAATATTGACATTTGGGCTAGTTTTGTTGTTGTTGGAGTGGAGGGTTCATATATGTTTTACAGCATATATGGCCCCTCCTTGTTCTTAGATACCAGCAGCACTTCCCCAGTTGGGTCCACCAAAATGTTTGCAGACATTGCCAATGTCCTCAAGGGGGCAAAAATTACTCTTCATTGAGAACCATGGTCCTGGAGAGAATGGTGTTAGAGTAGCAACTTCAGTATGCCACTAAATAAATTCTTGTTATCCAATTAATTCCTCAACTTTCTTAACACCACATAGTTGTGGTTTTCTTTCTACTGTTCTATCCATTTTTCCCTCGGAGACTCCTTTTAAACTTTTTGTTGGTTTCTTTCAGGATTTTCTCTGAAAAAATAATAAATTATACAACTAGAAATGTATGTAGTTTATAAATTTTAGAATCAGTTTTATCAATTTCTACTAAAAAGAAGCCTACTTGGAGTTTGACTGGAATTGTATTGAATCTAAAGTTCAACTTGGAAATAATTGACATCTTAATACTGAGACTTCTGGTGAATGAACACAATATATCTCTTCGTTATTTTATTTGGGTCTTTTAGTTCTCTCATGTTTTACTCATTCCAGTCTGTTACTCTTATACATTCTGTATTATGTTTATTCCTCCTCCTAAGTATTTAATTATGCTATTTAAGACAGGGTCTTGCTGTGTTTGTCAGGCTGGCCTTGAACTCCTGGGCTGAAGAGATCCTCTTGCCTGAGCCCCCTGAGTAGCTGGGACTACAGATGTGTGCCCCCACACCCAGTTTTTATGTTACTTTAAATACTTTTTTTCTTCCTGTTTAAAATTGTTCATTGCTATTATATATGGATATATAGTTGAGTTTATTGCCCTTCTATCCTTTGACTTTGCTCAGCTGTTTAGTTTTAGTACTTTTTTTTATAGCTTCCTTGGAATTTTCTATATAAACAGTCATGTCTGTCTGTATTAGTAAAAATATCAGCCCTCCCTCCCTCCCTCCCTCCCTTCCTTCCTTCCCTATTTTCTTTCTTTCTATCACTCTTGCCGCCCAGGCTGGAGTGCAGTGATGCAATCTCGGCTCACTGCAACCTCTGCCTCCTGGGTTCAAGCGATTCTTGTACCTCAGCCTCCTGAGTAGCTGGGAGTACAGGCACACACCACCATGCCCGGCTAATTTTTGTATTTTTAGTAGAGATGGAGTTTCACCATGTCATTGGCCAGGCTGATCTCGAACTCTTGACCTCAGGTGATCTGCCTCCCAAAGTGCTGGGATTACAGGCGTGAGCCACCATGCTTGGAATACTTCTTTCTTTATAGTATGCATGTCTTTTATTTATTTTTCTTGCCTGATTGAAAATAATATAAGGAAAGCCATCAAATCTTTCTATTTATGCTTAACTATTTGCATTAATTTTTTTTTAAAAGCTATATAAAGAACTTCTAATATTACACATTACTTTCTTGTTACTGGACATGAAAGCATCTGTTTTTTCTGTTTTAGGCCCTGGAGATGTATAAGGATGATTGGAACAAAGTGTCGGAACATGTTGGAAGTCGTACTCAGGATGAATGCATCCTCCACTTTTTGAGACTTCCCATTGAGGACCCATACCTTGAGAATTCAGATGCTTCCCTTGGGCCTTTGGCCTACCAGCCTGTCCCCTTTAGTCAGTCAGGAAATCCAGTCATGAGTACTGTTGCTTTTTTGGCATCTGTGGTGGACCCTCGCGTGGCATCTGCTGCAGCAAAAGCGGCTTTGGGTATGGACTTCCCTAAACCATCTCCTCAACAGAAAAACTCAGTTTATCTCAATTTGAATATTACCAGCCATTACATTCATTTCTTTTAACGTAAATAACAAAAATCAGATATTACCTGTGAAAAATACCATATTCTTTATGAAAGTATTACAAAATTTTTAAGTAATGCGTCTTAAAATTAAGAGCTTTAGGAATTGGAGGGACAGAGGTTTTTTATTGTATATTTTGTGATTAATTTATAATTTGGTATAACTAGCAAAGGAAGTCATTTGATATGCATGGGTTACACATTAATTATAACTAGAACTTCGTCACATCATAGAACTCTTTCTTGGTTTTATGGGTGTTTAATCCTTGCTGTTTTTGTTTTTTTGATTTATTAATCTAGTAAGCAAAGTTAAAATATGGACAGCAGTTTTGATTATTGCTGGTATGAGTTGAAAGATCTCTTATATCAAGGCTCTGTGATGTGTAGGATAAAATGTCGAGCCATAGAATTTCATTATTATTATTTTTTTAAATCTCATTTAGTCCTCTCATTTTGCTGGTGTAGAGGGACTGAGAGCCTGAAGAGGTTGCTACACCTAAGACAATAATATTGTGTTGGGTTTCCCGATGGTGGTTTTACACTGAAGCAAATTTTTGTGCAAAGTTAGATTGCTGTTCCATTTTTATTCTTGAACCAGAGGAGTTTTCTCGGGTCCGGGAGGAGGTACCGCTGGAATTGGTTGAAGCTCATGTCAAGAAAGTACAAGAAGCAGCACGAGCCTCTGGGAAAGTGGATCCCACCTACGGCCTGGAGAGCAGCTGCATTGCGGGCACAGGGCCCGATGAGCCAGAGAAGCTTGGTGAGTCACTGCTGCTTTCAAGGGACAGGGTTAATATATGTTTGTATTCCTGTCAGCTTACTTAAGTAATTGGGTTTGCCTGCACTAAAAAGTAAGTACAATGATCAGTATAAACTTGTCTTTTAAGATTAGTACATGATTTGTTTTCTCTTGTCTGTTTCTTTTGGTAGCTAGAACTAAAAAAATTGTCTTGTAATTGTTAATGGTATTACAGTTGTGAATTATCTGGTTGCTGTTTGTAGATCCAGGTTTTGAATAGACAGATAGAAGAATACTGAAAGATGGATGGAACTGTAGGTGAAAAAAAAGAAATGACTTATGATTATGTTAATTTATATGTTGCTGAATGGGTTTCAGTTCATTGTTTTGTGGGTTTTCTTAGCTGAGGAGAAAATCCTGTAATATAAAATTCCTCATTTTAACTGCTTAAAAGTATAATAGCTTCTGTTCTATTTACAATGCTGTGTGTCTATCACCACTGTCTAATTCCAGAACATTTTCCTCATCCCAACAGGAAATCACATACTTATTAAGCGGTCACTCCCCAGTCCTTTTGCTCTTCAGCTGTGGTACCCACTAACAATCTGCTTTCTGTCTCTATGGGTTTGCCTATTCTGGACATTTAATATAAACAGAATCATGTAATATGTGGCCTTTTGTGTCTGCTTCTTTGACTTAGCATGTTTTCAAGGTTCATCCATGTTGTAGCATCCATCAGTACCTCATTCTTGTCAGTGCTGACTATTTCTTTGGGTGGATATAACCAATTATATTTATCTGTCATATACCCAATTATATTTATCTGTCAATTCATGGACATTTTGTTTCCACTTTTACACTACTATGAAAAATGCTGCTATGAACACTTATATACAAGCTTTTTTGTGAACAGAGGGTTTTCACTTCTTTTGATTGGGTATATACCTGGGGTAGAATTGCTGAGTTACATGGTAATTTTGTTTACCTTTTTGAGAAACTGCCAGCCTGTTTTTCATAGTGGCTATACCATTTTATGTTCCTACCCATAATGTATGACATTTCTAAGTTCTTCACATCCTTGTCAATACTTATTTTTCTATTTTTACCTTTAATAGCCAGTCTAGTGGTTTGATGTTGGGGTTTGTATTTGCATTGATGATTAATGATCTTGAATATCATGTGTTTATTGGCCATTTTTATGTCTTCCTTGGAAAATACCTACTCAGATTCATGCCCCACCCCCCCGTTGTTTTTTTTTTTTTTTTAGTAGACTTTATGTTTTAGAGCAGTTTTAGGTACATAGCAAAATTTGGTAGACATTACGGAGTTCCTGCATACCACCTGACTACCCCCCACATACACAGTTTCCCCCACGATCAATATCCCATACCAGAGTGGTACATTTGTTGATAAACCTACTTTAACACATCATCATCAACTGCAGTCCAAAATTTTAGTTTATTCTGTAATTGATTCTCACATGTTGAACCACCCTCCCTTTTTGTTGTTGTTGTTTTTTGGTTTTTATTTTGATAAATCCAACTTGGCCTTTGTAAATAATCCATTTAACATGCTATCAGATTCAGTTTGCTAGTGTTTTGTTGAAGATTTTTGCATCTGTATTCACGGATTGTTTGTAGTTTTTTTTTCTGTGATATCTTTGTCTAGTTTTGGTATTAAGATAATACCAGCCTCAAAGAATAAGTTAGGAATTGTTCTTTTTTTTTTTTTTTTTTTTTTTTTAAAGAAAAGTTTGAGGAGCTTTGGAGTTAATTCTTCTTTAAGCATTTGGTAATATTTACTGGTAAAGCCATCACGTCCTGGGCTTTTCTTACTTTCTTGATTACCGATTCTGTCTCTCTTTTTCTTTTTTTTTTTTTTTTTGAGACGGTGTCTCACTCTGTCACCCAGATTGGAGTGCAATGGTGTGGTCTTGGCTCAGTGCAACCTCTGCCTCCTGGGTTCAAGCAATTCTTCCGCCTCAGCCCCTGGAGTAGCTGGGACTACAGGTGCGTGCCACCACACCTGGCTAATTTTTATATTTTAGTAGAGACAGGGTTTCACTGTGTTGGCCAGTCTGGTCTTGATCTCCTGATCTTGTGAACCACCCGCCTCGGCCTCCCAAAGTGTTGGGATTACCGGTGTGAGCCACCGCACCCAGCCCTGATTCTGTCTCTTAACTCGTTATAATTCTACTGAGATTTAAACATTTCTTAATGAGTCAGTTTTGGTAGTTTGTGTCTTATAGGAATTTATTCGTTTCATGTAGACTATCTAATTTGTTGGCAAAAAATTTATAACAACAAAAAGGGGAAACAACTGGAATGTCCATCATCTGATGTGTGATAAGCAAAATGTAGTATATCCATACAATGGAATATTACTTGGCTATAAAAAGGAATGAAGTATTGACATATGCCACATCATGGATGAATTTGGAAACATTTGGTAAGTGAAAAGCCAGTGAAAATAGCCAATATACTATATGATTGCATTTATAAGAAAAGTCCTGAAGAGGGAAATCTATAAAAACAAAGTAGATTAATGGTTGCTCTGCATAGGTGGAATGGAGGATTTGGGGTTGATTGCAAAAGGATACCTCTTTGAAGTAATGAAAATGTTTTAAATTTTACCATAGGGATGGTTGCACGTATCTGTTGATATGCTAAATTTCATTGAATTGTACTCCTTCAATGGGTGAATTTTATATTATGTGAATTACATCTCAATAAATTGGTGAATTCTATATTATGTGAATTATATCTCAAAGCTATCTTTTTAAGTTCACAGTGTTCTCTCATAACTGTCAATAGTAATGTCCTCATTTTCTTTTTTTTTTTTTTTTGAGGCGGAGTCTTCACTCTGTCCCCCAGGCTGGAGTGCAGTGGCACCATCTCGGCTCACTGCAAGCTCCGCCTCCCGGGTTCGCGCCATTCTCCTGCCTCAGCCTCCCGAGTAGCTGGGACTACAGGCGCCCGCCACCGCGCCCGGCTAATTTTTTTTTGTATTTTAGTAGAGACGGGGTTTCACCTTGTTAGCCAGGATGGTCTCGATCTCCTGACCTCGTGATCCGCCCGCCTCGGCCTCCCAAAGTGCAGGGATTACAGGCGTGAGCCACCGCGCCCGGCAATGTCCTCATTTTCATTACTGATTATAGTAATTTCATCCACTTGCTTTTCTTGTTTTAAAGTCAGTCCAGGTAAAGGCTTGTCAATTTTGTCTCTTCAAAGAACCAGCTTTTTTGTTTCATTGATTCTTTGTTTTTCTGTTCTATAATTTCTCTCCACTCTAATCTTCATTTTTTCCTTCTGCTTGCTTTGGGTTAAATTTGCTTTTTTTTCCTAGTTGTTTTAAGATAGTGTATGTTATTTGAGATCTTATTTAGTAATGTAGGTGTTTATAGCTCTATGAATTTCCCTCAGTACTGTTTTTGTGACATTCCATAAGTTTTGATATATTTATTTATGTTTCTGTTATTCTCAAAGTACTTTGTAATTTTTTCTTTTCTTCTCTTTTCTTTGTTTCTTTTTTTTTTTTGAGATGGAGTTTCACACTTGTTGCCCAGGCTGAAGTCCAGTGGTGCGAGCTTGGCTCACTGCAACCTCTGCCTCCTGGGTTCAAGCCATTCTCTTGCCTCAGCCTCCTGTAATCCCAAGTACCTGGGATTACAGACACCCACCACCACTCCTGGCTTATTTTTTTTGTTGTATGTGTGGTTTGTTTTGTTTTGTGTTTTTAAGTAGAGATGGGATTTCACTATGTTGGCCAGGCTCATCTCGAACTCCTGACCTCAGGTGATCCACCCGCCTTGGCCTCCCAAAGTGCTGGGATTACAGGCATGAGCCACTGAGCCCAGCCCCTGTACTTTGTAATTTCTGTTGTGATTTCTTCTTTGACTCATTGGCTATTTAAGAGGATGTTATTGTGAATTTTCATAAATATGTAAACTTTAAAGATTTTCTTCTTTTACTGATTTTTAGTTACATTTCATTGTAATCAGAGAAGGTAATTTGTGTGATTTCCGTATTTTTAAATTAAGACTTGTTTTGTTGCCTAACGTGTGGTCTATTCCAGACAACGTTCTTTGTGCATTTGAGAAAAATATGTTTTCTGCTCTTATTGGATAGGGTCGTTCAAGTTGTCTACTTCCTTGTTTATCTTTTGCATAGTTCTCTCCTTTATTGAGAGTGGGGTATTGAAATCTCCAACTATTATTGTTGAATTATTCCTTCAGTTCTGTTTTTGCTTTATATATTTAGAGACTCTGTTGTTGCTTATATGTTTATAATTGTTACATCTTTTTGATGTATTGAACCTTTTATCTTTATAAAATGTCCTTTTTGTCTTATATAACATTTTGTGTCTTAAAGTCTATCTTATCTGATATTAGTATACTATTTCAGATGCTGTTAGGTTTCTGCTTACTTTTTTTGTTGTTGTTATTGAGATGGAGTCTGCCTCTGTTGCCCAGGCTAGAGTTTAGTGGCATGATCTTGGCTTACTGCAACCTCAGCCTCCACCTCCTGAACTCATGTGATCCTCCTGCCTTAGCCTCTCGGGTAGCTGGGACTACAGGCACATACTGCTGTGCCCTGCTAATTTTTGTATTTTTAGTAGAGACGGGGTTTCACCATATTTCCCAGGCTGGTCTCGAACTCCGTGGCTCAAGTGATCCACCCACGTCTGCCTCCTAAAGTGCTGGGATTACAGGTGTGAGCCACGGGGCAGGGCCTGGTTTCTGTTTACACTGAATCACTTTTCTGTCTTGTTACTTTCAGTCTCTTTGTTTCTTGGTATCAAAAGTGATTCTTACAGACTGCATTGTCATCATTGTATTTGAGAAGTTGAAACTTAGATTCTACCTTTGTTTCTACCCTTCATAGCTATAGGACTTTCAAAAGCAGTTTACCTTTGCTGGTTAGCTCTAAATTGTCTCATCTGTAGAAGAAAAGGTATTATTAGATACTTTCTGTAATGTATCGTTTACTAGTGCTGTTTTATGATGTCAGAAAGGAGACATTTTTGCTATTAAGGACTTAATTACCTGTTTCTCTTTAATCAGTCTTAGAGAGAAGTGCAATTAATAAAGCAGCTTTATATGTAGCACCAGCTTCTCAAATGGAAGTGCCCTTATATGAAAGGCTTTTTTTTTTTGAAATGGAGTCTTTCTCTGTCACCCAGGCTGGAGTGCAGTGGCGTGATCTCGGCTCACTGCAACCTCCGCCTCCCGGGTTCAAGCAATTCTCCTGCCTTCCAGTGTATTCCCAGCATGTTTTACGTTGTTCATTAATATTTTTCTTTTCTTTCATTGTGAAACTGTGTATGTCTGCTGATTAAAGAATTATAGGTGTCATTCTGCCTAATTATTTCCATCTTTATCTCACCTGTATGAAATTTATATACACTGTGCTTTAGATACAATGATTTTCATTTGTCTGTTTGTTTGTTTGTTTGTTTATTTTTGGAGATGGAGTCTCGCTCTGTCACCCAGGCTGGAGTATGGTAGTGTGATCTCAACTCACTCCAACCTCCATCTCCCAGATTCAAGCGATTCTCCTGTCTCAGCCTCCTGAGTAGCTGGAATTACATGTGTGTGTCACAACACCTGGCTGATTTTTGTATTTTGGGTAGAGACAGGGTTGCACCATGTTGGCCAGGTTGGTCTCCAACTCCTGACCTCAAGTGATCTGCTTGCCTCAGCCTCCCAAAGGGCTGGGATTATAGGCATGGGCCACTGTGCCTGGCGTATTATTATTATTTTTTAAGACAGTGTCTTGCTTTGTCACTCAGGCTGGAGTACGGTGGCATGATCATAGCTCATTGCAATCTGTACCTCCCAGGCTCAAGTGATTTTCCCACCTCAGCCTCACAAGTAGTTGGAACTACAGGCACATGACACCATTCCTGGCTATTCTTTTTCATTTATTCTTAAAATAAAGATAATAGGAAGTAAAAATTAAAATTGCTAGCTATTGCTCTCCAGAACATACCATCTGAACACCTAGTGCTCCATTCTTGGCAGTTCAAGTGGATATCAGTGAGGTCCTTTCAAGTCTCAAATCTTACCATTTTTTATGAGTTTGCATAGGGCCTACCCCTGTTGTTCTTTCTACTTTGTTTGAATTAAGTGCCAGTCTAGCCATCTCATTTTGCTTATACAGAAACATTTTTTCAGATTAATGAAGCCTCTCATCCCTGCTGCTGGGGTTTGGATATGGTTTGTTTGTCCTCGCCAAAACTTGTGTTGAACTTTGATCCCTAATGTGATGGTGTTGGGAGGTGTTTGGGTTGTGGAGGCAGATCCTTCATAAACGGCTTGGTACTATTTTTGTAGTAGTGAATGAGTTTCCATTCTCACTCTTGGGGAATTGGATTAGTTCTCCTAGTAATGGATTCATTCCCCTCAGAGTGGGTTGTTATAATTTCAGGACCCTCCTCAGGTTTCTCTTCTTTACACCTGTCTGCTTCTCCTTTGACCTCCTCTGCCCTGTTGGGACACAGAATAAAATCCTTTGCTAGGAATCGGGGCCATGCCCTTGAATTTCTAAGTCTGTGGAACTGTGAGCTAAATAAACCCTTTTTCTTTGTAAGTTATCTAGTTTCAGATATGCTTTTATAGCACCACAAAATGGACTAAGATACCAGCCCTCTGCGCAAATTATTGTTTTAATTCTTCTTAACATTGTTACACCTAGAGTACCAGCTCTTTGATTTAAAAGCAATTTGAGAGTATCTATAATTCTTAGTTTGAAATTAACTTATTTTCTTTTTTTATATGAAGACTGAATTTAGCAGGCCAAGTCACTTCTCTGTTCTTCTTTGCTGATTCTGCACCATCAGACAGTACCCAGCATAGGCTGGAAAAACCTGGGACTAATGAAGCCTGGGTCTTAATTTCCTAAATGTTTTGAGTCAGTGAGATTTGTGTACTTTGCCAAATGAGGGATGTATTTTTACATGTATGTTTTGAAAACATATTTTGGTAGATGATACCATAGAGCATTAGTGGCTATGAAATAGACTGCAAATTTAGCCATTTCTAGTTTACTGAGATTTGAAACAAGACTAAAGTACCTAGCAACCTTGGTTTCTTTGGGGCTGGATTCTCCTGATTCCTGATTCATTCGTGAATTTATGGTTTGTGGAGCATGCAGAGCTTAGACTGCTACAGGAGGCACATGAGACTACAAGGGCTGACTTTTGAGTGGCATTAACAGTAAAATTCGTTCACGGTATCTGGAAGTAGCCTCCCAGTTAACCTCTTTCAAGTGTGTTCCATACTCACTAATTGCAGCAATGGAATTTGGGGCCTCTTATAATAAGGGTAAGGAATACAGACCATAATATGAATATTTCAAATGAGTTGAGAATAGGTTTCTGTAACTTATGCTGGACTATTATAGATAATATGATTTATATTGGATTCCGACAAATGGAATAAATTGAGAAACAGCAAATGTTTCTCCCTTCAGAATTGGCTCAACAGAATTGTAGGAAGTCAACAGTGTATCTCGTACGTTTCACGTCACAAATACTGCCTTATTGTGTAGCACACTGGTTTGAAACCAAGTGATAAAGGATTTTACTTAGCAAGGTAATAGTGTACTTGGGTGGTAAGTTCATGGTACTATTTATTGTGATAATTTACTGTGTTACAAATATGTACACATAGGTATTATCTATGATAAAATCATACTATAGGGAGAATAAGCTTCCTTAAGAAATATAGTACTTGTTTTGGGTTCCTGTCATTAACCTATCAAACATTTCATTGTGAATTTGGATTAGAGAAGAAATATACGATGTATATGGTGAAATGAAAGTAAAGCTGGATGAACACTCAAACACCTCTTACATTCATATTTTAAGTGATTTCCCATAGGAATTATTTAGGAAATGAGTGTTTGCTTATGAGAAGGGTCTTCTTCAGTCCATCTTTTTAACTATGGTCATTCACCAAAAACTATTAATTTCTGTGCATTTATATATTTTTTGTTTTTCATTGACTAGACCATTCTGGGCACACAAAAAATACTTCTGAGTACCCATATTTAGTCCACGTTGTATAGAGATTTTTGATTGGCCATTTGAGTTTCTTTTTAGGAGACTCCTTTGGAGGAAGTAACTTTTTTTTTTTTTGGCAAAAGCAAGTAAACTGAGGCATGGAGAGGTTACATAGGTGTGTATCTGAACCAGAAATTTAACCTAAATCTCTCTAATCCCAAAGCTCTGCTTCTCTTCACTGTAGCAGGCTGCCAGAAGTAAAATATGTAGGTTTGTCTGTGTGGTTTTCATTCATTGAACAAGCATCTTTAAAGGCCTAATAGCTCCAAATTACTGTTCTGTCTTAGATACTATGGGAAATATAATACTAAAGAGCCCAAGCCCTCTTGAGAACTTAACACCTGTCTCCTGAAATAGGCAAATGCATCAGTCAGAGCAGCTGTGGTTGACTTCCTCTATATGCCACTGAATACCAGCAAAACCCACAGAAGTCTGGGTGCTACGGCTCATGCTTGTAATCCCAACACTTTGGCAGGCAGGAGGATTGCTTTAGGCCAGGATATAGAGACCAGCCTGGTCAACATAGCAAGACCCCATCTGTACAAAAAAATAGAAATAAAAAAATTAGCTGAGCATGGTGGTGCAAACCTTTAGTCCTAGCTACTCAGGAACACAAGGTGAGAGGATCATTTGAGCCCAAGCTACAGTGAGCTGTGATCCACACCACTGCATTCCAGCCTACGTGACTAAGCGAGACCCTGTCTCAAATAAAAACCAAAAACCTTACACCAAAATTCAGGCAGTGTCATTCAGTGCATGAGCCTGTGCCAGAGAAGCTTTCTTGGACATAATCACAAAAAATCAAACTCAGTGTATCATATTGTCACATCATTTCTTTGTGTTCTAGATGCTAGGATACTGGTAAAGTAAACCAAAATTTCTCCCCTTTATGTTTTATATTTATCGAGTGTAAGATTGACAGCAGTCTAATCAAATAAGTAAAACTTAGCGTGTATAGATGTAATTATTTATGAAGAGTATGTTGGCTGATGTGCTATTGTGAAAAGCAAAGCAGGGTTGCAAGAATATGAGTAAAGTGTGGGAATTACAATTTTAAATGATCAGGGACAGTCTCATTGAGAAAGTGACTTTTGAGCGAAGATGTAAATAAGGTGAGCAAGAGGGCTATGTAGACATGCAGTGTAAGAGTGTTCCCAGTATTGGGAGAAGCCAGTGTAAAGCCCTCTGGGTAGGAGGTACCTGGCATACTTGAAGAACAGCAAGGAGGCTCATGTGAAGTCATAATAGCTCGATTGGTGGGGGAGGGGAGGATATGAGATGTTAAGGTAATTTGTGGGTTATTGTGATGTTTACTTTATGCAAAGTGGAGGAAGTGGAGCAGTTTGACCAAAAGAATGTCAGAGTCTGACATAAGTATTTGAGACAGGGTTTCACTCTGTTGCCTAGACTGGAGTGCAGTGGCACAATCTTGGCTCACTGCAACCTCTGCATCCTGGGCTCAGGTGATTCTCCCAGCTCAGCCTCCCAAATAGCTGGGACCATAGGGGTGCATCACCACACCTTGATTTTTTTGTTTTTTTATAGAGGCAGGGTTTTGCCATGTTGCCTAGGCCGGTCTCAAACTCCTGGACTCCAACAGTCTGCCTGCCTCAGCCTCCCAAAGTGCTGGGATTACAAGTGTGAGCCACCACGCCTGGCCTGAGTCTGACCTATATTTTTTCAAGTCTTACTCTAACTGTTCAATTGAGAATATACTCTCATGTGGAAGTCATTAAATTGATTTATTATTCAGATAACATATATTTGATTTTCAAAGAAAATTTTCTTCACTACATAACTAAGGCTTTTATTAGAAAGCTCTATTAAAGATTTTATTAATTTTTTTCTTTATGTTTTTATTTTTATTTTTTAAAGAGACAGGGTCTTGCTATGTCTCCCAGGCTGGATACAGGGGCATGATCATGACTCGCTATAGCCTTGACCTCCCAGGCTCAAGTAATCTCCTAGTTCTGCCTCCAAGTAGCTGGGACTACAGGCGTGCACCACCATCCTGGGCTACTTATTTTAGTTATTGTAGAGACAGGGTCTCACTATGTTGCTTAGACTAGTCTCAAACTCTTGAGCTCAAGCCATCATCCCTCCTTGGCCTCTCAAAGTGCTGGGATTACAGGCATGAGCCACTGCGCTCAACCCAAGGCCACATTTTATGCTTGTGTTTTGCTAGGATTACAGGTAGATATTCTTTTACATGACTTGGAAACTAAACAAAATTGCCTATCTTATAATTTGTTTACTTATAGCAAACATACTGATATATTGATAGGATAGCACAGTGAAATCTTGTATACCTACTAGTTAGGTTCAACTTTTTGATATTTATTTAGCCTTCTAAATAAATGTTCTTTTTCTTGAATTATTATTATTATTATTATTATTATTATTATTATTTGAAACGGAGTCTCGCTCTGTCACCCAGGCTAGAGTGCAGTGGCACGATCTCCGCTCACTGCAAGCTCTGCCTCCTGGGTTATCACCATTCTCCTGCCTCATCCTCCCAGTAGCTGGGACTACAGGTGCCCGCCACTACTCCCGGCTAATTTTTTGTATTTTTAGTAGAGATGGGGTTTTACCATGTTAGCCAGGATGATCTCGATCTCCTGACCTCAAGATCTGCCTGCCTTGGCCTCCCAAAGTGCTGGGATTACAGGCGTGAGCCACCGCGCCCAGCCTGAATTACTTCAAAGTAATTTGAAGACATGAAGATTCTTTGTAGCCTAAATAGTCCACCATATATTTCCTAAGGATAAGGACACTTTCCTAAATCAGTTATTTAACACAATGATTTTTAGTCCCTTTTTAGGACACCAGCGCTTTCCCTCAAGAGAGTTGGAATGTACTTGTACATTCAAGGGCTAGTCAAGGGTTTGTCAAAAACCTTTTGTTGTTACCGTCATTTTTATTTCCTGATCTCAAGTATTAATTTCATTTATTTTGCTACTGAGTGGATTTACTGTCTGCATCTCAATTCTGGTTTGGACAGATTTTGAGGGATTAGGTTAATTGAAGTGTTTTCCTTGCAAGTTGATGACTTTTGGTGAAATTTAATCACAAATAGAATAATCAGAGTTTTAAAAAATATGTCAATGAGTAGATTGTCTACTGAGCTCCTTAATAACCTATGGAATACAGGTTTCCAATGAGTACATCTTGAGCCAGTTGTCACAGCTCTGTGTTAACCCAACTAATCATTCCTAGTTTTTAAGAAGGTTAAGGACTAGTCTAGACATTATGAGATTAAGATAATCCTGACAATAAATAATACTGAAGAAGTAACTTTCTAAGAACATATAGCCCAGAAATGACTGTTAGAATTCTCGCCTCAGATACTATTCATAGCTTATAAGTAGCCTCACTCTTCTCACCATGAGGATTTCCATAACATTATTTTTAAAGTCAGGCACTTCTAAAACACCATGTGTGAAAATACCCTAGGCCAATGCATGTAAGAAAAATGTGGAACCATATTTGATCATGAGACTTACATCATGTGGAATGGGCTGCTTTCTCTTTGTTATATTTAAAAGGCTCTTTCAAGTATTGTAAAAACATATTGAAATATATACTCAAACTTCTGAATAGCTCATAATTGAACATTTAATTTCTAAGGACTGACTAGGATTTACGTGACTTTCCTCATATTTATTAGGTAGTAGGATGTATATTTTCAGGAAGAAA
The DNA here is from genome assembly GCF_003255815.1 of Theropithecus gelada. Lineage (NCBI taxonomy): Eukaryota > Metazoa > Chordata > Mammalia > Primates > Cercopithecidae > Theropithecus > Theropithecus gelada. The sequence continues at coordinate 92,608,612 of NC_037669.1, forward strand.
TTGACTTTTGTTACAAAATATAACTGTCTGCCTTTGGGGGATTGTTTCATCAAATCACGCATTTTGGATATTTGATATATGCCTCTTGCTGTGGGCAAGTCATGTCATGCGACATACAGTCAATACCCTCTACCAATTGAAGCTATTTTTTTGTGCTACACATACATGAAAAAAATAATTTCAGCATTTGGGGCGTTGGCGATAAAATGAAGTATAGTATTATTTGTTCATGGAAAACTCTACATAGGAAGGGCTGTAAGAATTATTACGCAGGAGCCAGGTGTGGTGGCTCATGACTGTAATCCCACCACTTTGGGAAGCCGAGGTGGGAGAATCATTTGGGCTAAGGAGTTTGAGACTAGTCTGGGCAACATATTATAGTGAGACCTCGTCTCTACAAAAAAGAAAAAAACCTAGCCAGATATGGTGATGCACACTTGTTGTCCCAGCTACTTGGGAGGCAGAGATGGAAGGATTGCTTAAGCCCGGAAGTTTGAGGTTGCAGTGAGGTCTGCTTCTGCCACCATACTCCAGCCTGGGTGACCAAACAAGACTCTATCTCTTAAAAAATAAAAAAAGAATTCTTAAAAGGCATCGTGTAATTTTTGATGGAGGAATGCTTCACAAATAAAGTAGTATTTGAGCTGAACGTAGAAAAAGAGGCTTAGAAGGCTGGGCGCGGTGGCTCATGACTGTAATCCCAGCACTTTGGGAGGCTGAGTTACACAGATCACCTCAGGTCAGGGGTTGGAGACCAGCCTGCGCAACACGGTGAAACTCTATCTCGACTAAAAATACAAAAGTTAGCCGGGTGTGGTGGCGCAACGCTATAATCTCAGCAGCCTGGGAGGCTGAGGCATAAGAATCACTTGAACCCAGGAGGCAAAGGCTGCAGTGAGCTAAGGTCGTGCCACTGCACTCCAGCCTGGGCAAACAGAATGAGACTCTGTCTCAAAAAAAAGTAAAAGAGGTTTAGAATGTCACTGAGCAGATTCGAGAAAGTATTTGATTCTGTAAAACAATGTGATTGAAGTCACAGAAACAGAAATGGGAAGTTATTTAGAGAATGGGAAATAAACTAGATTGGCCACAATACAAAGTTCAAATAAGGACATAGAAAGAATAGGCTACAAAGGTAGGTTGTAGCTAGGTTATAGAGATTGTGATGCCAAAGGTTGTGAGCTTGGGCTGTGTATTGCTGGCTTTATGAAATCCTTGCAGTTAAATATAGGGAGTGACGTGATCAGTCTCACAGAAGTATTGACTGGCTTCCTGCCATGTGCTTCATTCTGCTTTTGACGAGACAGAAATCTATGAGACTGTAAGTTCTCCAAGTTTTTGGTCTCAGGACTCCTTTATACTCTTAAAAAATATCTAGGAGAACCCCAGATGCTTCAGTTTATATGGATTATGTTTGTTGATGTTTGCTATACAGATGGTTCTTGGCTTTCAATGGGATTATGTTCTGATAAACCCATTATAAGTTGAAAATATGTCGAAAATGCATTTAATACACCTAACCTACCAAACGTAACTTAGCCTAGCCTACCTTCAGCATGCTCAGAACATCTACATTAGCCTACAGTTGGTCAAAATCATGTAACACAAAGCCTACTAACGTATTGAATGTCTCGTGTAATTTACTGAGTATTACATCAAAAATGAAAAGCAGAATGATCATATGGGTATTCAGATTATGGTTTCAACCGAATGCGTATCGCTTTTGCACCATTGTAAAGTTGAAATGCCACAAGTCAAACCATTATAAGTCAGGTACCATCTGTAATATAAATCAAGACTGAGGAACTTTTGAAAGAATTCACGAGTGCATTGTTTTCGCTCTCTGACTGATCATTTCATTGTGCATCATGCAGCCTCTAAAGTGTCAGACTCTAAATCTGTGTGAGAATGAGAATGCAAAGGCAAATAACATCTTAATGTTACTATGAAAATAGTTTTGACTTTAAGTAGAGACTCATGCAGAAGAAACACTTATTAGTTTTGCTTGGGTCCTTTAGGGAAGTCTTCACAAAGGATGTGACCTTTTATACAGGAACAAGTAAGGGGGAAAAAAATGAATGTAGGTGGCATATTCTGGAATGATTGCCAAGAGGTCTGTGGGGAGCAGGTACTCTGGTCAAGTGCATGCAGCTCTGGAGATGGCTATGGGACTGATTTTGAAGGGTTGTTACCTTGCAGATATTAGGAAGTCATCAGAAAATAGAAGTAGCATGATTCAGTCTGTTTTTGAAAATAACTGCTGGCAGTTTACAAATGAAGTGCAGAAAATGGAGGGTGGTTCCTGCCAAATAGTCATAGTGCATGATTATTACATGCTTACCTTAAAGGCAGCTATGTGGCAAACATTTAAATCTCTTCTCCAGTATGCCTCTCCCAGTTCTTTCAACCTGTTAGGAAATAGTTATTAGACCTTTTTTCATACTGTTTTTCCTAGCCATGTTATTACTAGAATGTCTTTGGCACATGACCCACTAGTTTAAGTTATATGCCTTCTTGTTTAAGTCGTTTAATCCTCTTTAACGCTGCAGATATGGGTCAGGTTACATGTTTTTGGGGAAGGATTTTTAACCTGTTGGTTTATCAACCACAACAAAATGACATGAGATTCATGGAGAGGCTGCAGCCTCCTAAGGGTTTATGATTCAGACCAGAATTTAGACCAAAGAGAGACTTTTTCTTTTTTCAAGAAGACATAGCAGATTTAAACAAATATTTTGTGGAATAGAAATTGCTTTACATACTGTTCCACATAGCATCTTGAGAGATGGACAACACACCATTAAATTCTTTATTTTATTTTTTTAGAGACAGGGTCTTGCTCTGTTGCCCAGGCTATTCTTGACCTCCTCAAGAATCCCCACACCTCGGCCTCCCAAAGTGCTGGGGTTACAGGTGTGAGCCACCACACCTGGCCCTACCATTAAATGCTTAACAGACATCACCTTAAAAGTCCGAGTCAGGTGGACCTGAGCAACACAGCGAGACCCCATCTTAAAAACCAAAACAAAGACCTGAGCATTGTCTCTGGATTTTTCCACTTATAGAGAGTCTGTCTCTAACTGTGCTATTACCATGTAAATAGCTATTAATATTATGTAACTTCATCTTGGAATCATAGCTAATTAAAGAATTGATTTCAAATTTGGCTTGCCTTACCAATACAGAAAGTGGGTGTGTCATCCTTTTGGAATGTGGACCTACAGATGGTGGGTAGTCATTTCAAAAGCAGATATCTTTGTGAGAAAAAAATCATATTGCATTTCTCCCACATTATACTTATTCAGTCTCTAAGCTAACTCAGTCAAGGTGACCTAATGCGTATTTATTTACAAGTAATTTGTACTTAATCTGTCACGGGATTAGAAAGAAATTTTAAAAGTAATGTGAAGTTTGGGGGTTTTGTTTGTTTTTAATAAACAAGTTCTTACTCTGTCACCCGGTGTGGAGGGCAGTGGCACAATGATACCCTGCTGTACCCTCAAACTCTTAGGCCCAAGCCATCCTCCTGCCTTCTCAGCCTCCCAGGTAGCCTAAGGCTACTGTCATTTTTATTTCAGTTTTATTTAACTTCAGTTTTACTCATTTTAAGAAGGTTGAACCTTTATCTTCATCTAATGTCTGCTCATATTCACTGTATGACTGCATATTTGAGGGTTGTTTTTTGTCTTGTTTTGTTTTGTTTTGTTTTGGAGACAGGGTCTCACTCTGTCACCCAGGCTAAAGTGCAGGGGCATGAACACAGCTCAGTGCAGGCTTGACCTAGGATCAAGAGACCTTCTGGGTTCAAGCAACCTTCTTTCACAGCCTCCTTTGTAGATGGGACCCTAGGCATGCAGCACTACGTCTAGCTAATTTTTTGTAGAGACAGGGTCTCACTTTGTTACACAGACTGTTCTCAAATTCCTAGTGAACCACCACGCCCAGCCTGAGATATTTTCACTGATAGAGTTGATAGAAATTATTGACTAATTGCTACTGGAAGGTGAGAGAGCGAAGAAAGTCAAGATTGGGTTGACTCCCCTATCTTGCCATTTCATGGAATACCAAGAGGATGATACAGTTAATAAAGATACTGAGAAATACAGAAATTAATCTCATCCTTGTTTCCTATTTGTATAAAACCAACCTTTTAAAATTTTTAGTTTTTTAAAAAGTTATTATTGGCCGGGCACCGTGGCCTCTTGCCAATAATCCCAGCACTTTTGGAGGCCGAGGCGGGTGGATCACTTGAGGTCAGGAGTTCGAGACCAGCCTGGCCAACATGGTGAAACTCTGTCTCTGCTAAAAGTACAAAAATTAACCAGGCCTGGTGGTGACACCTGTAATCTCAGCTAGTCAGGAGGCTGAGGCATGAGAATTGCTTGAACCTGAAAAACAGAGGTTTCAGTAAGCTGAGAGCATGTTACTGCACTCCCACCTGGGTGATAGAGCGAGACTCCATTTCAAAAAAAAGTTTTTCTTTTGAGACAGTGTCTTGTTCTGTCACCTAGGCGGAAGTACAGAGGTACAGTCATAGCTTATTGCAGCCTCAAACACCTAGGCCCAAGTGATCCTCCTGCTTCAGCCTCCCAGGTACCTGGGACTACAGGTATATGCTGCTGTGCTCAGCTAATTTTGTTTTTTTTTTTTTAATTTTTTTTCTGTGTGGAGATGGGCTTTTACTATATTGACCAGGCTGGTCTCAAACTCTTGACCTCAAGCTGTCCTACCCCTGCCTCTGAAAGTACTGGGCTTTACAGGCATGAGCCACTGCGCCCAGCCTTTTTTTTTTTTTTTTTTTTTTGAGACGGAGTCTCACTCTGTTGCCCAGGCTGGAGTGCAGTGGCCAGATCTCAGCTCACTGCAAGTTCCGCCTCCCAGGTTTACACCATTCTCCTGCCTCAGCCTCCCAAGTAGCTGGGACTACAGGCATCTGCCACCTCGCCTGGCTAGTTTTTTTTTTTTTGTATTTTTTAGTAGAGACGGGGTTTCACCATGTTAGCCAGGATGGTCTCGATCTCCTGACCTCGTGATCCGCCCGTCTCGACCTCCCAAAGTGCTGGGATTACAGGCTTGAGCCACCGTGCCCGGCCCTTAATTTTTATTTGTTTAGAGATAAGGTCTCCCTGTGTCACCCAGCTGGAGTGCAGTGGCAATCATTGCTCACTGTAGCCTTGCACTTCTGGGCTCAAGCAGTCCTTTCTCCTCGGCCTCCCAAGTAACCAGGACCACAGGTATGTATCACGATGCCCAGCTAATTTTTAATTTTTTTGTAGAGATGGAGTCTCGCTTTGTTGCTTAGGCTGGTCTTGAATTGCTGGCCGCAATCCTCCCACATCAGCCTTCCAAAGTGCTGGGATTATAGGCATGAGCCACCCATGCCTTGCATTTTGTGGTTTTTTATAATCCCATCTGCATTTAGTTGTTTAGTTTTTTGTTCATCTCTCTTCATTATTATATTATAATGTGTCTTAATGCAGGTTATATATTTCATTTGAACTAAGTATTAGAACATTACCAGTAATTTGAATCAGTCTGTTCCTCCCATATCTTCTCTCACTTTCCCTTTCCCAGCACTAAGCATCTTGAATTTTGAGTTATTCTAAGTACTGTGAAAATAACTTTTATCACAAACATAAATGTACTTAAGCACTATGTGACATGTAATTTTTTTTAAAAGTTTATAAAACATGATATATTCAGACTTTATTTTTTTCTTGGACCTCTAAGTGACCGTGTCAGACTTCTGAAACTTGATTTTTTGTTGTTGTTCACTCCATATTATGTTTTTAAGATTTATTCATGTGGTTACATTATGCATGTAGCTGTTTGTTTTCACTGCTGTAAAATCCTCTTGTGTGATTCTAATCCAGTTTAATTATCCATTCTGTTACTGAATGAGCAGTTTGGGTTGTATCCAGTGGTTTCTATGTTACACATGCATGTACTGTCTTGTATATGCCTCACAGTGCACATGCACAGGATGTCTCTTAGATGCAGTGCTACTCAAAGTGTGGTTGATCGACCAGCCGACACGCCAAGATAAGGAGCTTGCATCACTAAGCTTGCTGTCTATGTCATTTGTCACTTTTTCATCAGATGAATTTGTCAGTGAAGGAAGAGTAGTGAACGTTCTTGAATATTGAACTTTGAACACTTCTTGCTCAAATCGTTATTTTGTTGTGGACTGGTTCTATGAGTAACAACATTTTAGGAAATTCCAGTTTTTTTGTTTGTTTGCTTTCAGACAGGGTCTCGCTCTGCCACCCAAACTGAAGTACAGTGGGGTGATCATAGCTCTTTGCAGCCTCAACTTCCCAGGCTCAGCAGTCCTCCTGAGTAGCTGGGACTACAGGCATGCACCATCATGCGTGGCTAATTGCTTTTTGTCTGTTTGTTTGCTTTTTTGATAGAGACAGAGTCTGACTACATTGCCTAGAGTGGTCTCAAACTCCTGGACTCAGGTGATCCTCCTGCCTCTGCCTCCCAAATTGCTGGGATTATAGGCATGAGCCACCATACGTGGGCTGGAAATTTCAGTTTTTTTTCCAAAGTGTATGTGCTGTTACATATTTCAGGCAGCAACACTTGATCCAGTCCTTTCTGGTGTTAGACTCTGCTGATCTAGCAGGTGTAAAATGACATTTCATCGTGGTCTTCTATTAGGTATCTCTCTTTTTTTTTTGAGACAAAGTCTCGCCCTATTGCCCAGGCTGGAGTGCAGTGGCGCGATGTTGGTTCACTGCAGCCTCTACCTCCTGGGTTCAAGCCATTCTCCTGCCTCTGCCTCCTGAGTAGCTGGTATTACCAGCATGCGCCACCACACCCAGTAATTTTTGTACTTTTAGTAGAGACGGGGTTTCCACATGTTGGCCAGGCTGGTCTCGAACTCCTGACCTCAAGTGATCCGCCTGCCTTGGCCTCCCAAAGTGTTGGGATTACAGGTCTGAGCCACTGCACTGGGCAAAACCTAATATCTTTTCTTATATTTGTTGGTCACATGTACTCCTGTAAAGCAACTCTTCCTGACTTCCTTACTTTTGTAGAGTATTTGTCTTTTTCTGTATAGATCTTATGTACTAATCTTTTGCAAGTTACTACACTACATGCTACTTCTTTCTTCTTTCTTTTGGAGTCTTTTAATGAAGAGAAGTCCTTGATTTTAATAGTTATATGTTTCAGGGATGGATGCGATAGCTCACATCTGTAATCCCAGCACTCTGAGAGGCAGAAGTGGTTGGATTGCTTAGGGCTATGAGTTAAGACTAGCCTGTGCATTATAGTGAAACCACCATCTCTATCAAAAAATAAACAAAATTAGCCAGACACAGTGGTGCACGCCTGTAATCCCAGCTACTGAAGAGGCTGAGGTGGGTGGATCAGTTGAGCCCAGGAGTTTGAGGCTGCAGTGAGCTGTGATCTCACCACTGCACTTCAACCTGCATTACAGAGGGAGACCGTTTCTCTTAAAAATATACATGAGTAATTTTTTTAAAGTGTTGTTTGTCATTTTTATCCTAAGTGCTTTTTGTGTCTTGTTTAAGATAACATTCAAGTTTTATTTTTTCATGTGTCTTTATCTAGATTTTTTTTTGTTAACATATCAAAATGTAGCAGTTGGTTTTATATGGTAATTTTATAACTCACTCCCTTCCAAAACCCTATCATTATTTCTAATAAGTTTTCTGCAGATTTTTGTATGTAGACAGTTTTACTCTATGCATATCTTTTCAGCTTTCCTTTTTTCTTTCTTTTTTCCTTTGAAACAGGGTATTACTCTGTCGTCCAGGCTGGAATGCAGTGGCAAGGTCTCAGCTCACTTCAGTCTTGACCTCCTAGGCTCAGGCGATCCTCCTCCCTCAACTTCCTGAGTAGTTGAGATCAGGTGCTCATCACCATGCCTGGCTAGTTTTTGTATATTTTGTAGACACGGGGTTTCACAGTGTTGCCCAGGCTGGTCTCAAACTGCTTGACTCAAGTGATTCACCCACCTTGGCCTCCCAAAGTGCTGGGATTAGAGGCATGAGCCACTATGGCCAGCCTAAGATTTTTTCTTAATTAACTGTGTTGGCTTTGGCCTGTATGACAATATTGAAGGGAAATAGTAATATTTGTATTCTTATCTTGCTCTTAATTTTATATAGAGAATACTGTTGGCATCTTTCAGTGAATAATGTTATTTGTTGTAGGATTTTTGAGAACAGCCTTTTGGAGATCAGGAACCTTCCTTGTAGCCTTAATTTTCCAGGAGCTTATAATGGACAATACTGAGTTTTGTCAGATACTGTACATGCATTTAATTAAATAGGTTTGTAGAGTACTAATATTAAGTCATCCTTCATATTACTCTGTCTAGTATAGGTTTTCTTTTTTAACACATTGCTCTATTCTGTTTTCATATAATTTGCTTAGTTTTTCATTTGTGATTACAAATGAGATTTAGGCTAGTGTCCTCTAATATTTCTTACCCGTTATCCCTATTTGATTTGTGAATCAAAGTTATACTGGTATCATAGACTGAGGTAGGGGAATTCCCTCTTTTTCTATACTCTAGGAAAGATTATGTAAGATTGTCATCATCTTTTCCCTAAGAGTTTGGTAGAATTTCCCAGTATAAAACATCTGGACTAGTGTATTTTTAAGTTTTATAGTTATTTCAGTTTTTCTAACTAATATAAAGACAATTCAGGACTTCTTTGTCTTCTGGAATCAGTTTGATAAAAATAAATTTTTAGTAATTTTCCCATTTGATCTAAGTTTTAAATTTTACTTGGAATAAAGTTATTCAGAATATATTATCACTTCCTTTTTGACCTTGTTCTGTCGTGATCTTTCTTCCATTCCTCATATAGTTTGTTTATGCCATCTCTCTCTTTTCTTGATCAGTTACATTTATAATTTTTATTAATCATTTCAAAGAACCAACATTTGGGAATATTAATTCTCGTATATTTTTCTAAATCTCTAGTGTATTTTTTTTCTGTTTTTTTTTTTTCTCCCTATCTTCTATATTGTTTTCTTTTTCTGCTATATCATAAAGGACATAGAGCTCATATACTTTGAGCCATTATTTCTTTTCTGATTTAAACCTAAGACTTTACATTCTCTGTAATTACTACTTTTACTTCCCACAATTGAGTTTCCATGCATAGAGAAGTTTATTTTTATATTTTAAGTATCTGATTTCTTTGCATTGTGGTTGGATAAATTGATCGGTATGATAGTGGTTATTTGAAATTTGTGAGGACTCAAAACTTTGTGACCTAATTGGTAATCACTATGTTTAAAATGTTGTGTGAGCTTGAAATTAATGTGTATTATTGCCTAATTGGTGGATGTAGAATTCAGCATATGTACATTTGTACCGTTTTTCTGTGTTCATATCTGCTCTATATCTTATTGAGAGGTATGTTCAAATCCTTTATGATGATGTTTGTCTTTGTTTCTTCCCTGCCATTCTCAGTTTTTGCTTATACAGTTAGTTGGTCTGTTTGTTTGTTTGTTTGTTAGTCTCGCTCTGTCTCCCAGGCTGGAGTGCAGTGTTGCAATCTCGGCTCACCGCAACCTCCGCCTCCTTGGTTCAAACAATTCTCCTGCCTCAGACTTCCGAGTAGCTAGGGCTATAGGTGCATACCACCGCACCTGGCTAATTTTTTTGTATTTTTAGTAGAGACAGGGTTTCATCAAGTTGGCCAGGCTGGTCTCGAACTCCTGACCTCGTGATCCAGTCGCCTCAGCCTCCCAAAGTGCTGGGATTACAGGCATGAGTGACCATGCCTGGCTGCTTATATAGTTTGACATTAGTTTATTAGGTTCCTAAAATTATAGAAAATTAATAATTTTCTCATATGTGAAATAATTTTCTCTTGTAATTTGTTGATACGTGCCTCTGTCATACTGTGCTGGACTTGTTGGTTTGTGTCCTGTCTAGCCAAAATGTTATCCTCTTGAGATTTCAGTGAATATCTGGGTCAGCAGTGTTTCCCCCAGTACCTGAGTCAAAATATATACTTGTCAAGCATCTGTTAAATAATAATGAATTATTTTTATTTTGCCTTTATATTTTAATACATACAGAAAATCGAAAATCATAAGCAGACAGCCTAGTTCATTTCTACAAATTCCAGACCTAGAAACAGAAAGTACCAGCACCCTAGGACCTCCCATTTCCCCACTGAACCTGCTTTCTGTATAACTCACCTCTTCTCCCTGTTAGCCACTGTTCTGAGTTCTGACACCATAGATTACTTTTTACCTGTTTTTGAACTTTATCATATAGTGTGTTTTGTGCCTGACTGTATGGCTATATTTGTATGTATTACTGTGTATATTTGTATTTCAGACACGCTTACAGTTGTATAATAGTTTTACCTTTTTCCACATTGGAGTACTTGTTTTTATTCTTTTACTTGTAGAAGGAGCTGAAGAAGAAAAAATGGAAGCCGACCCTGATGGTCAGCAGCCTGAAAAGGTAAAGTCTCACAGCAGTAAAACCACAGATAGCATGCCTTTTTGGAGCATAATGGTTTGTTTTTTTGGTGTTTTTGAGTCCCACTTAGGGAACTGTAAGTAATTCTGTCTGCTACTTGGACTTTGCTGGTTTAAGGTATAGTTCTCACAAGATATAATATGGGACTTTTTTCATTTATTCACTGGGGAGAAGGTATATTCACTCCCTATCCTCTTCTTTTATATTTTAAACATCTAATTTCATTGTATTAGAAGAAGAAGGAATACAAATTTCCCACAAAAGAAGAGGGACTATGAATACACAAGTTGGGAATATGAATACAAAAGTTGTGGTTCTTGGCCAGGCGCAGTGGCTCACGCCTGTAATCCCAGCACTTTGGGAGGCTGAGGTGGGCGGATCACAAGGCCAAGAGATCGAGACCATCCTGGCTAACATGGTGAGACCCCATCTTTACTAAAAATACAAAAAAATTAGCCGGGCGTGGTGGTAGGCGCCTGTAGTCCCAGCTACTCAGGAGGCTGAGGCAGGAGAATGGTGTGAACCCGGGAGGTGGAGCTTGCAGTGAGCCGAGATCGTGCCACTGCACTCCAGCCCGGGCAACAGAGTGAGACTCTGTCTCAGCAACAACAAAAAAAAAGTTGTGGTTCTTGTGAATATCAGATTGTAAGGTTTGAGTCCTATACTTGTGCCAGAAGAGAATGACAGAATAATAAGTGATTTCCTATGAGGGCTAACTGACTGCGGAAGAATCTTTAGAAAATAATTAATGAGAAGATGACATTTGAGGTAGGTTTTAAAGAGTAGGTAGAAATATAAAGATTGAGGCCGGGCGCGGTGGCTCAAGCCTGTAATCCCAGCACTTTGGGAGGCCGAGACGGGCGGATCACGAGGTCAGGAGATCGAGACCATCCTGGCTAACACTGTGAAACCCCGTCTCTGCTAAAAAAATACGAAAAAACTAGCCGGGCGAGGTGGCGGGCGTCTGTAGTCCCAGCTACTCGGCATGAACCCAGGAGGCGGAGCTTGCAGTGAGCTGAGATCCGGCCACTGCACTCCAGCTTGGGCGACAGAGCGAGACTCTGTCTCAAAAAAAAAAAAAAAAAAAAATATATATATATATATATATATATATATAAAGATTGAAATAGAGGTTAGAAAATCAAAGATTCACACTAGTTGGGGAGGAGAGACACTAAAGCCAGTGTGTTAGTGGCTCAATCTCTCTTCTGTAGGAGACTGTAAATGCATCATGGGTGTGACAGAACAGGAGGTTACAAAAGTCAGGATGTAGGCCTTTGTATTCCTTTTTTTTTTTGGAGACAGAGTCTCACTCTGTCACCGAGGCTGGAATGCCGTGGCGCGACCTTGGCTCACTGCAACCTCCGTTTTCTGAGTTCAAGTGATTCTCCTGCCTCAGCCTCCCAAGTAGCTAGAATTACAGCCACGCACCACCACATCCAGCTAATTTTTGTATTTTTAGTAGAGACGTGGTTTCACTACGTTGGCCAGGCTGGTCTCAAACTCCTGACCTCAGGTGATCCACCTCCTTGGCTTCCCAAAGTGTTGGGATTATAGGTATGAGCCACCACGCCCAGCCTCTGGGCCTTTGTATTCCTAATGCTTTTACTGCACATAGTGAGCAGTCAGTCACTATTTGAGTGAATATATATAAGCCAGGATTGAAGGTCTTGATTACATGTGGTATTCTAAAATTGTATATAGTCAAGGGGAGGGTGAGGGTAATAATGAAATTGATTATAGTTCCTGCAGTATTCTAAAGATGATATTTGTACTTCACATTGTTTATTTCATTTAATTCCTATAACAGTCTCAGCTGGGTGTGGTGGCTCATACTTGTAGTCCCAGCTACTTGGAAGGTTGGAGGATCACTTAACACTAGGACTTTGAAACCACCCTAGGCACTGTATGGGGACCCTGCCTCTAAGCAAACAATATAGCCTCATGAAGTCAGTGATAGTCAGTTGCAGTTTTTTCAGTTTCTAAAGCATGATCACTGATGTTCTCTCATGGTTCTTCCTGAAACTGTTAGCAGATGGCTGTATTAAAAGACTGTCAACTTTTCCAACAGTATTTCTTTTCTTTTCTTTTTTTTTTTTTTTTTGAGACGGAGTCTTGCTCTGTCGCCCAGGCTGGAGTGCAGTGGCCGGATCTCAGCTCACTGCAAGCTCCGCCTCCCGGGTTCACGCCATTCTCCTGCCTCAGCCTCCCGAGCAGCTGGGACTACAGGCGCTCGCCACCTCGCCCGGCTAGTTTTTTTGTATTTTTTAGTAGAGACGGGGTTTCACCGTGTTAGCCAGGATGGTCTTGATCTCCTGACCTCGTGATCCGCCCATCTCGGCCTCCCAAAGTGCTGGGATTACAGGCTTGAGCCACCGCGCCCGGCCTCCAACAGTATTTCAACTTCTTTGTTGATGGTGTGAAATTTAAAAGCTCTTAATTCTTTAAATCAGTAATTATTAAGTACACGCGCACACACACACACACACACACACGTGTGTGTGGTGGTGGTGGGGTTTTTTTTCTTTTTCTTTTTCCTTTTTTTTCTTTTTGAAACGGAGTCTTGCCCAGTCCCTCAGGCTGGAGTGCGGTGGCGTGATCTCAGCTCACTGCAAGCTGCCCCTCCCAGGTTCACACCATTCTCCTGCCTCAGCCTCCCAAGTAGCTGGGACTACAGGTGCCCACCACTACGCCCAGCTAATTTTTTTGTTTTTTGAATACGATGAGGTTTCACCGTGTTAGCCAGGATGGTTTCGATTTCCTGACCTCGTGATCCGCCCGTCTCAGCCTCCCAAAGTGCTGGGATTACAGGCGTGAGCCACCGCGCCCGGCCGGTGGTGGTTGTTTTTGAGATGGAGTCTCACTCTTGCTGCCTAGGCTGGAGTGCAATGGCGTGATCTTGGGTCACTGCAACCTCTGCCTCCCGGGCATTCAAGGGATTCTCCTGCCTCAGTCTCCTGAGTACCTGGGATGACAGGTTTCCATCACCATGCTTGGCTAATTTCTTTTTTGTGTTTTTAGTGGAGACAGGGTTTCACCATGTTGGCCAGCTGATCTCAAACTACTGACCTCAGGTGATCCGCCCGCCTCAGCCTCCCAAAGTGCTGGAATTATAGGTGTGAGCCACTGCACCCGGCCTGGCCTGTTTTTAGTCAACAAATAATATCAGTTCATTCCCTTCACTTTCCTTTGGGCATTGTAAACCTTGCTTTACAGCAGAGTATGCAGAGAGGGCAGTGACTCTGTGCTTCGGAGGAATATCTTGTGAGCACTCAAGTGTTGAAGTGGTAGAAAGTATTGCTCAGAATTTATTAGTTTTTTTCCAGCTGTTCTCTACAAGTCACTTTTGAATCTAGTCTACTTCTTGCCAAAAATATTGGAACCTTTTGCTAGTCTAAGATAATTACTCATAAAAAGGTCTGGGGTTTTTTTGCTCACTGCCTGTCCTCTTGCTTTGTATCCCTTTCAGGCAGAAAACAAAGTGGAAAATGAAACAGATGAAGGTGATAAAGCACAAGATGGAGAAAATGAAAAAAATAGTGAAAAGGAACAGGATAGTGAAGTGAGTGAGGATACCAAATCAGGTAATTTGAGGAAACTCCTTAGATATTCTTATGTGAAACTGTAAAAGGCACTGGAGAAATGAAGGTGGTTTATATAGAAATATTTCCCCTTTATTTTGGGTTTGTTTCTTAATGTAACAGTAAGTATGTAATTGAGTTTCATTTATCACATAGGTACTAATACTAATGCTGGTGGCTACACTTTTTCTCTGTGCTTTTAATATGTAGAACAACAAGTTATTCAGCAGTATTGAAGTCACTTCACAGACTTGCCATTTTATTTTCTGTGTCAGTTGCTGATACACCCCATCATGCCTGTCAGGCTTACAGAAGTAGTCTGTTGTCAGCTTCTGATTTCCTACAGACCCTAGAGTTCCTAGGGCATTTCATTGACTGATGGGCAAGTATGTTGGTTTTAGACTTAGTTCCCCTGAATTTTCCTTTATATGTATATCCAAGGGACCTCCACATAGAACTTAGCAAAATGATAGGAAAACAAGTGTACTGTTTAGAAAACATGTCCCCCAATAGAGGCAAACCTAAATGCATGGAATGGCTCAACAGAACTCTTAAAAAGAAAAAAGCATTGGCTGGGTGCGGTGGCTCACACCTGTAATCCCAGCACTTTGGGAGGCCGAGGCGGGTATTGAGGATATTGAGAGCATCCTGGCTAACACGGTGAAACCCCATCTATACTAAAAATGCAAAAAATTAGCTGGGCGTGACGGCGGGCACCTGTAGTCCCAGCTACTTGGGAGGCTGAGGCAGGAGAATGGCGTGAACCCGGGAGGCGGAGCTTGCAGTGAGCCGAGATCGCACCACTGCACTCCGGCCTGGGCAACTGAGCGAGACTCCGTCTCAGAAAAAAAAGAAATGAAAAAAGCATTGACATCTCTTTGTCACATCAGTCCTAGTTTGTTACGGTGGTGAAGGTGAGGAGAAAGATGGATTTTCGAGACTGGGCACACTAGTAATAAAGCTTTCTGATATTTTCAGAAGAAAAGGAGACTGAAGAGAACAAAGAACTCACTGATACGTGTAAAGAAAGAGAAAGCGATACTGGGAAGAAGAAAGTAGAACATGAAATTTCCGAAGGAAATGTTGCCACAGCCGCAGCAGCTGCTCTTGCCTCAGCGGCTACCAAAGCCAAGGTTTGCCCCTGACAGCCCTTTTCCAGTGCTCTCTTAAGGCATGAATGGTCGTATTGTTTTTAGTTAATTGGGAACATTTAGTATAAAGAGCTTTGCTCCCAATAGAAGATGACTATTTGCTTGAATGGCATTTCTAGGTTAAGAAATCCACAGGAAGGAGGAGGGCGATAGAAATAGTAGATCCAGTCTAAAGGGTGACTTTCATTCCATTCATTGTATCATTTAGCCTTGTAAAGACTACAGAGAATGAAGGCAAATTTTGAAGTCTCTTTAAGGAACTGATTATCATTTTGTTTTTAATTTGCCTGCAGAACTTATCTTGGACTATTGTTCCAATAATTTCTATCAGATTGAAATATTTATGATTTTCAAGACAAAAACCCGTTTCCTTGCCTAAATACTTCACCCTGATCTTACAGACTGAAAGGAGAGAGAGACCCTAAAATAGCTCTTTTTCTTCTTGAATTTGCCAGCTTTTCTGGGGGTGGTTTTTTCTATTTATAGTATTAGCTGCAGAGCATATTTAAGAAGACATGAGAATGTTATTTTCCTCTCTGTGTTAATTTAACATTTTAAGTAATTCTAAACATGAATATGTAAAGTTTTGAAAAATCTTTTCCCCTATTCTTCATTCTACTTCAGAAGTAGTTTCCTTCCATTATAGGATACCACATTTCAAGAAACAGTGATTACTAGAACATTGCTAATCATTTTATTTTGAACTGTTTTTGATCTCTTAATAAAGATGCTTTTTCATAGTCTTTAATTCCCTGGATCATTCAGCTACTGTGAACTACTTCTGTAAGTGTTTAATCTGATGTGATGAACCAATTCAAACTACAAGATTACTGTTTTGAATGACCACCCATCTAACATAGAGACAATGGAGGTTAGGGAGGTGTTTACAGGCCGCAGCAAATGCTCAGTCAACCCAGACAGTTACCTGGCTGATCATCGTTATTATACTAACTTGAAGTCCTACAAATTCATACTACCTGCCTTTTTCCTAATAACTAAAACTAGCTAATACTTCCTAATAACTAAAATTAGCTCAAGAATCAGTAAGATATCTCCTGATCTTTCTGATTCTTGAGCTAATTTTAGTTGTTCTATCTCCCCTACATCCACCTCACCTCTGGGTAGGTACATGCTTGCTTAAGTGATGGCTAATATAACTTGACTCTTTTTCACCATTTGTCTGGTTTTGCTTTTTCATTGCAAACATCTTTTTTAGTCTGTCTTCTGCTACCCTGGAGTGTTTGGGCATCTCTTTGTCTCTGAGCTGTTTAAGTTCTTACTGTAATACTGTCATTAGGTGTTTCAGAGACCTTAAGGATTATTATTATTATTTTTTTTTTTTTGGAGCTAGAGTCTCACTCTACCCCCCAGGCTGGAGTGCAGTGGTGTGATATTGGCTCACTGCAACCTCCACCTCCTAGGTTCAAGCGATTCTCCTGTCTCAGCCTCCCAAGTAGCTGGGATTACAGGCACCTACCACTATACCCGGCTAACTTTTGTATTTTTACTAGAGACAGGGTTTTACCACGTTGGTCAGGCTGGTCTTGAACTCCTGACCTCAGGTGATTCATCTGCCTCAGCCTCCCAAAGTACTGATATTACAAGTGTGAGACACCGTGCCCAGACTCTCACCTTATAAATGAGGAGCTAGAGGTGGAGAGGGCTTTCTCCTTTGTGCCCTTCCTCAGTCTTCAAACCTGCAACCTCAGCTCATTTTTTATTCTTGGTTCCTTCATTTTCCATAGCTGTTCAGCCAGCAAATCCTTCATGGTGCTTTAGATCACTGGCTAATGTTCAACTGCCCACTCAGGTCAGCATCTCTTAATCTTTTGCCTGTCTTCTCAGTCCCATTCTCTAACCTGCAGCCAGTGTAATCTTTTTACTTTTTAACTTGTTCTTAAGTATAACTCACATTCAAGTAAATGGACATACTTAAGCCTACACCTTTGTGAATTTTTGACAAACTGAGCCCACCCATGTCACAAGCATCCATTTTAATAAACAACATACCAGCCCCTCCAGAAGCTTCCTCTTATTCCAGTTACTTTGCGTTCCCTGGAGAGTAATCACTAGTCTGTCTCATTACACTGTAGATTAGTTTATCCTTTTTTTTTTTTTCACTTCATATAAATGGAATCCTACATTATTCACAGAAATCTTTAAAAATGTAAATAGGAGCATGTTGCTTTCTTCAGTAACCTCCCTATCTCTCTCAGGTTACAATTTCAAACTCTTTAGTAGAGAACTTAGGATTTTTCTATAATCAGGACCCTACTTAATTCTCAACTCTCATTTCTTACCTGTCCTTCTTGAACTGTTTCTTGTAGCTCTGCCAAACAGAATTTATTCTTTTATCTCTATCTACGCTTTTTCGGACATTCTTTTCTTACAGAGAATGGTTTTTTCTTTCTATTATTTCTTCTCTTTTTAAAACTTTTTTTTATAGAGACTGGGTTTTGCCATGTTACCCAGGCTGGTCTGGAGCTCTTGGGCTCAAGAGATTTGCCCACCTTGACCTCTCAATGTGTCAAGATTATATGTGTGAGCCACCTCACCTGGCCAATGTCTCCTCTTGTTATCACTCTGCTGTGCGTCAGTATATGTTGCCATAGGAAGAACTGAAATGGTAGATTACCTTTTAAAAGTTTCACGAGGCTGGGTGCAGTGGCTCACACATGTAATTGCAGCACTTTAGGAGGCCAAGGCAGGAGGATCACTTTTGCTCAGGAGTTCAGAACCAGCCTGTGCAGCATAGTGAGACTCTATCTCTACAAAAAAGAATTTTTTTTAAAGTTTCACAAATGCTTCATGATGTTTTCCTCTGGCCTCATAGCTGTTAATATGAGCAACTTTGGGCACAAAAGATTTGCCTGGTATGCACTACTGATTATCTTACAATGGCCTGACTCCTTCACTGCAGAGAAACTACTTTTATGGATCATTTGGCCTGCCTCTTCACTATTCCATACAAAATTTAAAAGGTGTCCAAAGAAGAATTTCTCTCCAGGTCACTGAATTTTCACTCCCTCGTCATCACTCACTCTTCCTTCTATTTACTAGGAGCTCGTATCTTCATACTCAAAACACCTAGGTTTCCCTCTGAGTTACGAAAGTGTACAAATGCTCATGCTGCATGACTTGGCACGTGTGAACTTTTCAGTGCCACTTACAGCTGGATCTGATAAATTTGATAGCACACATAATCATTTTCATACTACATGTTAATTAGGGGGGTAAGGATTCCACTGAAATTACTATAATTAATATTAACTTATATAGCCAATCCAAGTTTCTCTTATTCTCATTTTCTTCTTCTGTGTCTGTAACCAGCTTTGTTATTAAAAGTTTTCCGTAAGAATCTTTTGTCATACAGACGTGGAGTGATAATTAGAGATTCTAGATCTATCTCCTAAATAGATGAGGTGGCATGCTTTATGGCTTCTATTATTGCCCCCTGAAAGGTTCTTCAAGAGCATGTCCATTTTTTCACTGCACCTGCTGACAGGCTGTGAATTGTCTCAACTAAAGGAGTGGTGTGTGGGTGTAAGCAGAAGTACCATTGTTTGGATGCTTTGGATCCTTACCATCTGTGTCTTTAGGCTTAGAGGAGAAGGAAGGCCCCAGAACTATTGCCAGAATAAACTGTAAATCCACCATATTAGAGCATGTTCTCTTTTTGTCAGCAATAGTAGGTTCAGTTCTTCCAAGAAAGCAGAGATCACATTTTCTTAAAACCACAGATACTTCCTTTGGATTTATTCTACAAACCACCCCATGTCCACGTTTTCCAAAATGGCGTAAGTAGGTTTGTATTCATGGCAACCTGGTAATTGGATATTAGCTCTGGGACAACGGGAAGACTCTTTCTTACCCCTCAGAAACGTCTCATAACTTGATGCATTGTTTCTGCAATTTCTCATTCTTTTCGTTCTCTCTCTCCTCTCTTTCTCTCTTTCATTCATTCTTGCTTTCTTTTTTCTTTCTCTCTCCCTCCCTCTGTTTTTCTTTCTCTCACTCACTTGCTTGCTTGCTTTGTCAGGGTCTTGCTCTGTCGCGCATGCTAGAATGTGGTGATGTGATCACGGCTCGCTGTAGCCTTCATGTCCTGGGCTCAAATGAGATCCTTTCACCTCAGCCTCTCGAGTAGCTGGTTCCACAGACATGTGCCACCACACTCAGCTAATTTTAAAATTTTTTGTAGAGGCAGGGTCTCCCTATGTTGCCCAGGCTGGTCTCAAACTCCTGGTGCCAAGCAGTCCTCCCACCTCAGCCTCCCAATGTGCTGGGATTACCAGTGTCAGCCACTGCTTCCAGCATGAAATTCTTTCTGGAGGTGTGAAAATTGTCATTATATATTTTAGTCACAAGGCTTTAACAGACAAGGGTTGATTGAAATTGATTTACACTAAGCATGTTGATCGTTGTTACCATACCTTAATAATCCTATTGAGAGGAGACAGAAGGAAAAAATAGCCCATTTGATCATTTTGCCTACAGTTAGTCCTGTTCAGTTTCATTTTTGTATGACTACATAGAAAGTAATTTCTGTTCTACTTGTTGGAATTCATGCTTTGTAATGCAAAATTTGCCTCAACCCTATTCTAGCTGGATTATTACTTCTCATTAATCACTTATCTCAGGTTGTTTCTTCTATGTTCCATGTATTAGGGATCCCCAACCCCAGTGGCCTGTTAGGAATTAGGCCACACAGTGGGAGGTGAGTGTCAGAGCGAGTGATAGCAAGCATTACTGCCTGAGTTTTGCCTCCTGTCAGATCAGTGGTGGCATTAGATTCTCATAGGAGTGCAAACCCTTTTGTGAACTGTGCATGTGAGGGATCTAGGTTGTGTGCTTCATGTGAGAATCTAATGCCTGATGATCTGAAGTGTAAAAGTTTCGTCCTGAAACCACCCGCCACTCCTACCCTGCCCCGTAGAAAAACTGTCTTTCACCCTTTTCCATGAAACCTGTCCCTGCTGCCAAAAAGGTTGGGGACTGCTGCCGTATATCTTCTGTGGCACCATCCCAGACCTCATCATTCTTCTCAGGTTCTGTAAAGCCAATATGTTAAGGGTTGGGCCTCTCCCTGTAGCTTCTCCCTGAAACACCCTGGTCATCACTGTTGCCAGACCTTTCAAGAATCCATGATCTGAGCATCCGCTATATTCCTGTTTCAGTTATTTATTGCTATGTAAACTATGTAACTACCCTTGAAGTTAGTCGTTTAAAACCTCAGTCATTTTATTATCTGTCATGATGCTGCAGTGAGGAACTTGGGCAGGCTTAGCTGGCAAAATGTGCTCCATGTCGCATTGACCAGAGTCACTCAGTACTACCTCATGGCTGGGCTATTATAGAGGGCCAGAGACAACTTCATTTATATGCCTATGCCTA
Organism: Theropithecus gelada; assembly: GCF_003255815.1. Lineage (NCBI taxonomy): Eukaryota > Metazoa > Chordata > Mammalia > Primates > Cercopithecidae > Theropithecus > Theropithecus gelada. The sequence goes on from NC_037669.1 coordinate 92,629,227, forward strand.
GGCTGAGATGGCTACCATCACTCTCTGTACATCCTTTCTAAGAAGCAGGTGTAAGGTGGTCTCCAGGAGTAGTTGGACTTTTTACAAAGCTTAGAACTTTGAGAGAAGAATGTCACAAGCAGCAAGGAGGGGGATCTGCCAGTGGCTTATGACTTGGAGCCCCAAACTGACACAGCATAATTTCTGCCCTACTCTACTGGTGAAATGTTCTGTCCAAATTCAAGGTAAGGGGACACAGAGCACAGCTCAAGGTAGAAGATGTGCCACCTTAACCCACCACAGTCTGCTCTCTTATCATAAATTGTATACCTTTCCCCCACTGAAAAATAGATCTCTCATGACTTTATCTCATTATCATATCAAGCTGAGGTTGGAAGTCTTATGTAAATCAGGTCCACGTACAGATGAGGCTCTTTAGGAGTGATTCCTATTTACCTATTTACAGCTTCTTGAATGCTGATACTGTAATTTGAAGATTTTCTGGACTAGTATAACAGGAGTGAGACACATCAAGGTTAACTGTACTCCGTTCAAGGAGGGTTTGAATTGAAGACATAAAACAGTCATACTTCATGGTAAATTTGAAATCTAGCCAGGCACACATTTCCAGTTCCTTCATCAGGGCCCAGTCCTACTCGCAGAATTGTTCTCCACACAGTTTGACTCGGCCCTCTGGGCTTTCAGTTTTTTCTTCTGAGTCTTTTTCCTTTTCCATTAAAAAATTAGCAGAGTTTTGCTTGTTGGCCTGCATTCTACTTTTAGGCCCAGTTTATATTCTTTCTACTTCAGTTCAAGGTATTATACCTTTTTAAGAACTTTGTGGGAATTCTGTGTTTAAAATGTAATCCCCACTTTGGGAGGCTGAGGTGGGCAGATCATTTGAGGGATGTCAGGAGTTCAAGACCAGCCTGGCCAACATGGTGAAACCCCATGTCTACTAAAAATACAAAAATTAAGCCAGTCGTAGTGACAAGTGCCTGTAGTCCCAGCTACTTGGGAGGCTGAGGCATGAGAATCACTTGAACCTGGGAGGCGGAGGTTTCAATGATCTGAGATCACGCCACTGCATTCCAGCCTGGGGACAGAGTGAGACTCTGTCTCAAAAAAAAAAAAAGTAATTCCCGTTAGACAAAAGCCACACCTATATTTTCTTGCCTACATAGTTCCCTTTTTGCCCTAGTCTTAGTTAAGATGTTATGAGAACAAAGCCCTCAATTTTTGCCTAGTCTTAGTTAAGATGTTATGAGAACAAAGCCCTTAATTTTTGGATCCCTTTTTGTCTAGTTGGAGGGATCTTAGATTTGTAACTTCAGTAATGATGATACAAAGAAATTGAGAGGTGAACTCGTAGAGGTGACACAGAAAACTAGTTTAAAACTAGGGACAGTGGTTAAAAACAAATATTTCAGCACAGTGATATGAACTAGGCAGAAAACAAAAGCAGAGGCAGTTATTCCTGAAAGATCATAAAGAGCTTGGTTAGGAAATTGTGGGAAAAGTCAAGTGTCCAAACATGGGAGTTCAGAAAGAAAGGAAAGAGTGATGTAGGCAGAATAAAAATAAATATTGGCTGTGTGAAAACTTTCCAAATTTGATGAAAACTTTAACTTCCAGACCTAAGAAGCTCAATAAAAGAATATATATATATATAGGAGACATGCTGTAAAGATGTTTAGACCCAACACAGTGGCTCACAGCATAAGCCCAGCACTTTGGGAAGCTGAGGCAGGAGGATTGCTTGAGGCCAGGAGTTAGAGACCAACCTGGGCAACAGAGAGAGACCCTGTCTCTACAAATAAAGTTTTTAAAAGTTGGCCATGCATGGTCGTGTAATGCCTATAATCCTACCTACTCGGGAGGCTGAGGCAGGAGGATCTCTTGAGCCGAGGAGTTTGAGGTTACTGCGAGCTGTGATTTCACCAGTGCACTTTATCCTGGGCGACAGTGAGACCCTGTCTCAAAAAAACATCTAAAAGATGCTTAGAGGCCCTCATGTCTAGTAGAAAGGTCTAAGGCATATACTCAAGACTCTTAGAAGTCCTACTATAAATACCATTCAAAAAGCTTTATAGCTGCACCTTGAGCTATTTACCTTCAGGTCATCCTTTGCTGGTAGTGCTCTGGATTGGATCTTTCTCCCAAAGCCATTTCTTAGCTTCATACTCTGCTGGAAGGAACCAGACATGAGAAATAATATTTTATTCAAACCCTGCTTTTTCATATTTCCTCTAAATTCTGCCTGAAAACCTAATAGTTTTTCTTTACTTCCATGTTCTTCTACCTGCTTACAATAAAATAGAAAAAGAATTTTTCCATTCCGCCTGGAAATGCCCCAACCATATCCTCAAGTGTATTAATTACCCTTTCTATTTCCATATGACTAGAGATGATGGTGTTTCCAAAAGTTGTGCTACTAGATAATAAAGATCTACTTCTTCAACCTTCAATACTGTTTTCCTCTCTTTACATACCTACTGATGGTTTTCTTAAAGCCCTTTCAGCTTACACCCACTATGTGGTCCCAGAGCCAAAGAGGAGCATTTTAGGTTTCTGTTACAAAAGCTCCCCATTTCCAGATAACCAAATTATTTTACAATAGCAAAATTGAGTAGTTTAAAACATAACAATTTTATTAAATCTCATAATTTTGTTAAATTTTAACACCGAACAGCTGGGCAGTTCTGTTTCATGTATCAGTTGAGTCATTTAGCAGTATTAACTTCATAGGTAGGTTTGTGTAGGTCTGAGACGGCTTCATTAGAATCCTAGTCCTTGGCAGGGGTAACAGGTTTTTTTCCGCTCCATGTAGTCTCAGAATTTCTCTTTATGGTGTTTCCAGCAGGGTGATCATACTTTGTACATGGCAACTTGAGACCCCCAGAGAGAACATTCCAAGAACAGGACATGAAAGTTTCCAGGATTGTAAGGCCTGGGCTTAGAAAAGGCTACCACTAATTTTTATTGGGCAAGGCAGAGAGCCTGTCTTGATCTGCCTCTTAATGAAATAAAGGCCAGTGAACTTGTGGCTATCTTTAATCTACCACAAGTCCCTTCTAAGAATTACCCAGGAAAGTATCCACTGAAGTATCAGTTATTCCAAAGATGCACTGGAAAATAATTCATGGGCCTTTGGGTTTGGAATTTAAATTTTTGGTTCCAGCTCTGCCATTTACTAGTCTCTTTTTTCTTTTTCTTTCTTTCTTTTTTTTCTTTTTTTTTTTTTTTTTTTTGAGACGGAGTCTCGCGCTGTGTCACCCAGGCTGGAGTGCAGTGGCGCGATCTCAGCTCACTGCAAGCTCCGCCTCCCAGGTTCAGGCCATTCTCCTGCCTCAGCCTCCGAGTAGCTGGGACTACAGGCGCCCGCCACCACGCCCGGCTAGTTTTTTGTATTTTTAGTAGAGACAGGGTTTCACCATGTTAGCCAGGATGGTCTCGATCTCCTGACCTCGTGATCCGCCCGCCTCGGCCTCCCAAAGTGCTGGGATTACAGGCTTGAGCCACCGCGCCCGGCCCTTTTTTCTTTTTTTTTTAAAGACAGGGTTTCGCCAGGCACAGTGGCTCACGCCTGTAATCCCATCCCTTTGGGAGCATCACTTTGGGAGGCTGAGGCAGGCAGATCATGTCTCTACTAAAAAGACAAAAATTAGCCGGGCTTGGTGGTGGGCGCCTGTAATCCCAGCTATTCGGGAGACTGCGGCAGGAGTGTCACTGGAACCTGGAAGGTGGAGGTTACAGTGAGTCGAGATTACGCTACTGCACTCCAGCCTGGGCGACAAAGCTAGACTCTGTCTGAAAAAAAAAAAAAAAAAGACGGGGCTCGCTCTGTCACTTAGGCTGGAAATGCTGTGGCAAGATCACAGCTCACTGCAGCCTCAAACTCGCAGACTCACATGATCCTTCCTCCTCAGCCTCCTGAGTAGCTGGGACTATAGGAATGTGCCACCATTCCTGGCTAATTTTTTTTATTTTTTTGTAGAACGGGGTCTCATGTTGCCCTGGTCTCAAACTCCTGGTCTCAAGCGATTCTCCTGCCTCAGCCTTCCAAAACACTGGAATTACAGATGTGGGCAACTGCAACTGGCGTGTTTTCAGTGAACTTCTTGGTGATACAAATGTTTTTAATTTGATGAGGTCCAACCTAATTTTCTCTTTTATTGTTTGTGCTCTTTACATGTCTCGAAATCTTTGGCTTAACCTAAGATCATTTAGATATACTTTGTTTTTTCTTCTAAGAATTTTTTATTATATACTTTTATATTTAGATCTGTGATCCACTAAGTCAATTTTTGTGGGTGATGTGAGATAGGAGTCTAAATTCATTCTTTTGTATTTGAATATTCAGTTTTCCCAGCTCCATTTGTTGACCTACCCCAACCCACCTTTAAACTTTTATTATGAAAGTATTGTGGCCGGGCGCGGTGGCTCAAGCCTGTAATCCCAGCACTTTGGGAGGCCGAGACGGGCGGATCACGAGGTCAGAAGATCAAGACCATCCTGGCTAACACGGTGAAACCCCGTCTCTACTAAAAAAAATACAAAAAACTAGCCGGGCGAGGTGGCGGGCGCCTGTAGTCCCAGCTACTCGGGAGGCTGAGGCAGGAGAATGGCGTGAACCCGGGAGGCGGAGCTTGCAGTGAGCTGAGATCCGGCCACTGCACTCCAGGCCTGGGTGACAGAGCGAGACTCCGTCTCAAAAAAAAAAAAAAAGAAAGTATTAAAATATATATAGAAGCAGACTGGGCACGGTGGTTCATGCCGGTAATCCCAGCACTTGGGGAGGCCGAGACAGGCAGATCATTTGAGCTCAGGAGTTTGAGACTAGCCTGGGCAACCTGGCAAAACCCTGTTTCTACCAAAAATACAAGTTAGCTGGGTGTGGTGGTGTGCGCCTGTAGTCCCAGCTACTTGGGAGGCTGGTCTTTTTTCCTTTCTTTTTTTAAATTGTAAAAATAAAATAAAAATAAAGAAGGGATTTTGCCATGTTGGCCAAGTTGGTATCAAACTCCTAGCCTCGAGTGATCCACCCACCTCGGCTTCCTGAAGTGCTGGGATTAGAGGCATGAGCCATAGCACCTGCCCAGATTCTGTCTTTAAAAAAAAGAAAGAAAAAGAAATTTTAAAAAAAGAATATATACAGAAGTAGACAAAGTAGTAAAATGAGTCTCTGTGTACACATTATCTAGCTTTGGTTATCAAGTTCTTACCAGTCTTGTTTCATTTGTCTCATTTTATTTTCTGAGAAAGTGTCTTGCTCTGTCGCCTAGGCTGGAGTGCTGTGGCGCGGTCTTGGCTCACCACAGCCTCCGCCTCCTGTGATTACAAGTGTGTGCCACTACATCCAGCTAATGTTTTTTTTTGTTTTGTTTTGTTTTGTATTTTTAGTACAGGCAGGGTTTTACTATGTTGGCCAGGCTGGTTTTGAACTCCTGGCCTTCTGTGATCCACCCACCTTCTCAAAGTGCTTGGATTATAGGCATAGGCATGAGCTTCTGTGCCCAGCCTCAGTTTATTTTTGAATCATTGCTTGCCCTATAAACTCAGAGTTTCTTTCTTAGGTTGAGTCTGTGACTTTTGAATCTAAGGTCTTTTTACCTTTTTCTGATACTACATTACTTGAGCTAGAACACATACCTCAGTAGCATGTGTAGGAAGTGAACTTTTTAGTCCTTGATTTCAGGAATGTCTGTTCTATATTCACACTGTTACAGGTTGCTGTACAGGAAATTCTAGTTTGAAATTCATTAGCTCTGAGTTGAAAGGCATTTTACCATTATTTTCAACATCTGATATTACTCTTAAGAAGTCTGATACAGTCCAATTTTTGGGGTAACCTGTTTTTTTGGGACGGTGCCTTTCCAAAAGCTTGTAGGATTGTCTATGTCTTGTGTTCTTAAAACTTCAGTAATGTTTCTTGCTATGGATCTTTTTAATTTTTTTGATACTTGCTGCCTACCCGCTTTTTTTTTTTTTTTTTTTTTTTTTTTTTGAGATGGAGTCTTGCTCTGCCACCAGGCTGGAGTGCAGTGGAGGGATCTCAGCTCACTGCAACCTCTGCCTCCTGGCTTTAAGCGATTCTTATGCCTCAGCCTCCCAAGTAACTGGGATTACAGATGTGCACCACCACGCCCAGCTAATTTTTTTATTTTTAGTAGAGACAGGGTTTTTGCTCTGTTGGCCAGGCTGGTCTCCAACTCCTGATCTCATGTGATCTGCCCACCTAGGCTGCCCAAAGTGCTGATGTTGCAGGCGTGAGCCACCACGGCTGACCAGTGACCTGCAGTTTTAAAAGGAAATCTTTTCGTATTATTTTATTGAATAATACTTGAAGACCCTATTTTCGTATTATTTTATGAATAACACTTGAGGACCCCCTTTCCACCTACCACCCTCCCCCCCAGTTCCTGCATAAATCTCAAAAAAAAAAAAAAAACAGAAACATTTTCTTTCAAACCAGCTGAGTTCTAGGAGTCACATTCTCATAAAAATAGACCAGAAATTGATAACATTATTATCTTCAAAGGAAGAGTTATTGATGTATAGCTGACAGAAGTAAGAAGGAGACCTACTTTTTATTTTATACCTGTTTGTAACTTTTCAGTTTATATCATGTGCATAAATTTTTTTGTTCAAAAATATAAATTGTATAACATTGTACAGTGATAATGGCTTGAGTTACATAATTGTTTAAAGTTTTGGTGTCATTGATGTAGCTCATTGTAGTTTAGGGTGGCACACATGATCATTAATAGCTATAAAACCTCATTGTCACCTCTTGTCTACATTTCTGAATCTTTCTGCAAATGGGTCTCCATATCTGTAAAACTACAGTTTTTATTTTCAACTGTAGATGAACAAAAAACTAGGCTTTCGTCGAAGTGTTAGGTCTCAGCGTAGTTCCCAAAAGCCTATATTAAGTTCCTCTTGCATGGTTGCTCCTAGGTTCTATAGGAAACCTAAGATCATTAAGAGATCAGTAAAGTAGCCGCTCCATGCTGTTTCTTAAGACCTTGGGAAGATGCGTACTGTGACATGCACAGCTGTGGCATGTCACAGCTACTCAGGAGGCTTAGGCAGAAGGATCACTTCAGCCCAGGAGTTGGAGGCCAGCCTGAGCAACATAGGTTTGTTTTTTTTTTTTTTAATGACCCTGCTGCTGCTGCTGCTGCTGCTTTTTTTTTTTTTTTTTAAAGCCTTGTGCAGAAGCAAGATAAACACATAAATTCAGCAGGCATAATAAAAGTGAATGAAAAATGGTGCTGGGAGTTTGTTGGGGAAGTTCTTGGAAGTCTGTAGAGGGTGGGATTGATTACTGGCTAGTAGTTAGGGTCTTAAGCAGATACAAGTAATGTGGCATCTTCCTCTTTGTGCTGTTGAGTTGGCAAGAAGCATGAGTGGGAGTCACCATCGGTCTTGCGGAAAGGAGTGGTAGTCTTCCAGAGTACCTTTCTGTTTAGTACTGTATTTATTTTTCCAGCTATGGATCTGGACCTGGAATTACAGGTGAAATATTGTTTTCCCTTTTGTTTCCACACGTGAGGTCTGCTCACCAAAGAGAAGGGAGAGGCTTTTGTAAGAGTGTCAGGTGCTGAGGAGATCACTGCCTGCCTGCCTGCCTGCCTGCCTACCCGTGGAAAAGTCTTAGGGAGGAAAGGATAGTGAGGGGACAGACCGAGTGCCACGATGGGATGGTAGGTGGCAAAGTACCTCCTGTCCTCATCTTTGGCCCATCAGGGTCCTAGTTTGCCCTCTCCTTCTTGATAGGCCTTTTGAAGGTAGTAGTTTACCACATGAGGCATTTCCTTTAATCTTTTAAGGGTTGGTTTATCTGTATAAGGACCAGAAATTCAGAGACGTTATTTTAGATTGAAATAAATGTTTAGTAGAAACGTACAAAGGAGACATATAGGGTACCATTGTAAATTATATAATCTCCACTTTGCATATTGTCAGCATTTTCTTAATGTTCTTTAAGCAAAGGTTTACCTAAATAGCTTGAATGATCTTTACCCTTAGCACCTGGCTGCAGTGGAAGAAAGAAAGATCAAGTCCCTGGTAGCTCTGTTGGTTGAGACACAAATGAAGAAACTAGAGATCAAACTTCGACATTTTGAAGAGCTGGAAACTATCATGGACAGAGAGAAAGAAGCTGTAAGTATTTGGAATTTTATAGTGGCTTTTTCATGATTAAACCTTGGTCACTTTTCACAAAACACAAGTTAGGTAAAATAAATGGTAGCCTGTTCTCTTGGTCTCCATGGCTAACTTCTGTCCTTTTTCCTATGTTTGATTTGCCATTTCAAAAGGATTATTAGCCAGTGATGTTAAGTAGAAGGTACTCTGTTAACTTTCTAAAGCTAATTCTCTAAATCTCAGCTTCTTGTACATGTTGGCTGTGAAGATACATGATGATATTAAATTCTTCCTTCTACAAAACTTAGAGTTTTATTTCATTACCTATTTGTTACCAATAAAGTAGAAACTGTATAATTCCATTTTCTGATTCAGGGATTTTTTCTTTTTTTCTTTTTTCTTTTTTTTTTTAAGTTTTAATTTTTATTTCAGATTCAGAGGTACTTGTGTGGGTTTGTTACATGGCTATATTGTATGATGCTTAGGTTTAGGCTTCTATTGAAGCTGTCACCCAAATAGTTAACATAGTACCCAATATGTAGCTTTTCGGTCTTTCACCCTTTTCTCCTCTTCCCCTTTTGGAGTCACCATTGTCTATTGTTTCCATCTTTATGTCTGTATATACCCAGTGTTTAGCACCTACTTAAAACTGAGAATATGGCCGGGTGCGGTGGCTCAAGCCTGTAATCCCAGCACTTTGGGAGGCCGAGACGGGTGGATCACGAGGTCAGGAGATCGAGACCATCCTGGCTAACACGGTGAAACCCCGTCTATACTGAAAAATACAAAAAACTAGCCGGGCGAGGTGGCGGGTGCCTGTAGTCCCAGCTACTCGGGAGACTGAGGCAGGAGAATGGCATAAACCCAGGAGGCGGAGCTTGCAGTGAGCTGAGATCCGGCCACTGCACTCCAGCCCGGGCCACAGAGTGAGACTCTGTCTCAAAAAATTAAAAAAAAAAAAAAAAAAAACAGAATATGTGGCATTTTTTGTTTCTGGGTTAATTCACTTAGAATAATGGCCTCCAGCTGAATCTATGGTGGTGCAAGGGACATAATTTCATTCTTTTTTTTTAATGGCTGTGTAGTATTTCATAATGTATATGTACCACATTTTCTTTGTCCAATCCACTGTTGATGGGCACCTAGTTTGATTTCACATCTTTGCTATTGCGAATGGAGCTGCAGTAAGCATGCACATGCAGGTGCATTTTTGGTAAATTGATGTATTTTCCTTTTTTCTTTCTGAGACAGAGTCTCACCCTGTTACCAGGCTGGAGTGCAGTGGCACAATCTCAGCTCACTGCAGTCTCTGCCTCCCGGGTTCAAGCAATTCCCCTGTCTCAGCCTCCATAGTAGCTGGGACTACAGGCACGTGCCACCATGCCCAGCTAATTTTTGCATTTTTAGTAGAGATGGAGTTTCACATGTTGGCCAGGATGGTCTCTATCTCTTGACCCCATGATCTGCCCACCTCAGCCTCCCAAAGGGCTGGGATTACAGGCATGAGCCACCATGCCCGGCCGAACAATTTATTTTCTTTTGGGTATATACCCAGTGATGGGATTACTGGGTTAAATAGTAGTATAGTTGAATAATATTTTTATTTCTTTGAGAAACCTCCAAACTGCTTTCCACACTGAACTAATGTACGGTCTCATCAGCAGTATGTAAGTGTTCAGAGATTTTCTTGATTCCCTGACTTCTTCAAAATAAATACTAGAAAGTAGAACTTAATCTCATCTTGAGTTAGGAACCATATTTTCTCTTATCTTCCCTCAGATCCATCCTTGGGCTTTCTCACACTTCTCTTCCCTCTCCTATACTGAATGGTAACTGAAATTAGGCCCATCTGGAGTCTTGTACCTAGCATTCCCTGGAACAGAAATTTTTGACATAAGGTCATGGCCCAAACAGGGCCAAGAGAATTATGAAAAGGGCCAAAAGTGAGAGTGGAAGTCATAGAAAGTAAGAAATTTAGAAGCAGAGAAGCATTTGGTTATCTTGGGAGAAGTTCTAGAGAAAAAGAGATTAAGTAAGCTCTTTGTGGGAAAAAAAACAATTTTTTTTTTTTTTTGAAACGGAATCTTACTGTGTCACTCAGGCTGGAGTGCAGTGGCATGATCTCAGCTCACCACAACCTCCACCTTCCAGGTTCAAGTGATTCTCCTGCCTTAGTCTCCCGAGTAGCTGGGATTATAGCCATGCACCACCACGCCCAGCTAATTTTTTGTTTTTTTAGTAGAGACAGGGTTTCACTGTGTTGCCCAGGCTGGTCTTGAACTCCTGAGCTCAGGCAATCTGCGTGCCTCAGCCACCCAAAGTGCTAGGATTACAGGCGTGAGCCACTACACCTGGCCAAAAATACATTTTTTTGAGTTGACTGGAGAAAGAATTAGTGACTCCCTAAGCATGGGCTAAATTTGAGCATTTAGTTAGGGCTTTTTCCCTCTGACTATTTTGACTTTTTTATCTACATATGAGATTCTGACTCCAAATGGTAGAACTTTGAAAAGAAATTATTCCAGAATACTGATCATTTTAGGATCACTGTTTACATTTGCCTAAGTATCTTCTTGCATTATTTAAAGTGTTTCTTAGTGGCCAATCTAAGCAAGTCCTCTGTTGAACTCCTCATGATGAGTAGCCCAGTACCTGTCACCATAGCCCTATCCATTTTGTCCTAAGACCATCTGGCCCTATGGGTAGGAAGAAGCTGCTTCAGTAGCTCTCCTACCCCAGCTCTATACCACCCCACCCTCAGTTCCCTGATTAGGAAGGAGCCTAATCAGAGACTTACTGTGCCTCTCACTCCATGCTCTACATCTGTCATTGAGCTTTTGTCTATGTAAGCATCTCTCACACCATTGACCCTCTCCTGCCCTGGGAGCTCATGAGACCTCTGTTTCATCTCTGTCACCCTCTGTGTATGCTGGACCAAATGTAGGCTTCCTTCACAGCCTTACTCTCCTTGCCACCTGTTTGCTTTCTGCTTCTCTGGCCAAGAAGGCCCTTTGCCCCACTTTTTGCCTACCTCCTGCATTCCTCAGCTATGGGTGGCATGGCCTTCACATTTACTGCTATGGCAGTCTCAGAAAGCACTTAATTGTACTGTAATCACCAGTTCATGTGTTCGCATTTCTGTACCAGAGTGTATACTTTTTGAGGGTAGGGACTTAATCAGATGTCTTTTTTAACACAGAAGTAGCACATCAGAGGCCCTTACTTAAATGAGTGTGTGCCAGCATTGTTGGCATAGTTGGGAAAGTGGAAAGGGTAATCCACCCTTAAAGACTTAGTTTAATGGGAGAAACAGTCAACAAATAATGACAATACAGTATGCTTGTATAGTACAGCAGTTGTACAGATGGTGCTATGGGAACAGAAAGGAGGCATCCCCAGGAGATGGGGAGAGGGAGAAGTTATCAGAGAAAATGTCCTACAGGTGGAGCTTTGGGGGATGAGTCTTTGTGTTTATCTTTCTCTTATAAGCTTCCCTTTTGACATTTTACGGATTTTCTTAGAGGACCTGGAGTAATAGGGGGGCTGTAATATAGTGGAGTGGATTATTGGTATATGCAGAATTCAAATGATGGTTGGGTAGATCCCACTGGCAACAAGACGTCTTGCTGTCATTTGCAAAGTGTAAGTGATCCATTAATCTTGAATATTGAGGCGACCCTGAGCACTTAAATAATATATCTAGTTTGGCAGGGAGCTCTTTCCTCAGCACTAAGTTGCTTTGTCTTCAAAGAATGAACCTGCTGGTCCCCCAGTTTTTTAAACCTTCTGATGCACCCGTTGTCTGTCCCCTAAGAATAGCAGAGTTCGTATCCCCTTTCCACTTCTATCCACTGGCCCCCAGACACCAAGGGGCAATGTGTAACTGCTCCACTTCTCTCAGGCCTGCAGAAGTTTCCTTGTGTGGTGTATATTTTTTAAATAACTGCTTAAATTATGTAACTTCACTATTTTTTCTCTTTTGACTTGTTTTGGGGGGGACAGGGCTCACTCTGTTGCCCAGGCTGGAGTATAGTGGTGCAGTCATAGCTCACTGCAGCCACAAACTCCTGGGACTCAAGTGATCCTCCCTCCTCAGTCTCCCAAGCAGCTGGGATTACAGGCGTGAGACACTGTGACCAGCTAATTTTTTTTTTTTTTTTTAAATAGAGACAGGATCTTGCCATGTTGCCCAGGCTGGTCTCAAACTCCTGGCCTCAAGCAATCCTCCTGCCTCCTCCTCCCAAGGGGTTTGAGTTACAGACATGAGCTGCTGTGTCCAGCTTTTTGACTTTTAACAAATGTTGCTTTCTAATCAGATCACACACAATATTTCATAAATATTTTCTGAATAAAACAACACAGCTGAAAATGTTGCAAAAATACTCTCCAGACTCCATCCCAATACACAAGGCTGCTATGCTTGAATTCTTTCATGGTCGACCGTTATTTTGTTTTTTGTTTTTTGTTTTTTTGAGATGGAGTCTCGCTCTGTCGCCCAGGCTGGAGTGCAGTGGCCGGATCTCAGCTCACTGCAAGCTGCGCCTCCTGGGTTTACAGCATTCTCCTGCCTCAGCCTCCCAAGTAGCTGGGACTACAGGCGCCCACCACCTCGCCTGGCTAGTTTTTTGTATTTTTCAGTAGAGACAGGGTTTCACCGGCTTAGCCAGGATGGTCTCGATCTCCTGACCTCATGATCCGCCCATCTTGACCTCCCAAAGTGCTGCGATTACAGGCTTGAGCCACCGCACCCGGCCAACCATTATTTTCTTAATCAGCATTTAATGTCAGCTGTTTGTGGCAGGAAAATTCTTTGAGACAGTCCTTACCCCTACTGAATGAATGTCAGTAATCCAACTGTATTAGTTATAAATTGCTATGGTTTCTAAGCGATTCAAAAAAGTTAAGAGTATGAAAAATCACCCAAAATGGGAGCTGTAATGTTCTTTATAATGTAAACATGCAAGTCACATCCGTTCTGCCACATCCTGTTGGTTGCACAGACCAACTCTGGATCTGGGGTAGGTGAAAGTTTTCAGTGGAGACGGTGTAAATATTAGAAAGCAGGATTGTTGGCAACCAGCTTAGAGACTCGTTCTCAGACCAACAAAAATGGGTCATTTGAACTTCAAAATGCCACCCGTTCATTTTGTGTATAATTAAGACATAACCTCTTTCTCACCCTAGCACTAACATCCTATCCTTCCCTGTGGGAAGCAAAGCTATGAATGTTTTTCTACTGATGATTTCCACACAGAATTCTTTTGAAAATTGAGAGAAGTATGACATATGCCTTGGCACAGTGTCTAGCACATACATAGTGTTTGGTAAATATACGCCTCCCATTATGCAAACCAGTAATCAACAAATATATAGAAAATTCTTAAGATTCATAAGCCGGCCGGGCACAGTGGCTCATGCCTGTAATCCCAGCACTTTGGGACGCCGAGGCGGGTGGATCACAGGGTCAGGAGATCGAGACCATCCTGGCTAACACGGTGAAACCCCATCTGTACTAAACATATAAAAAAAATTAGCTGGGCGTGGTGGCAGGCACCTGTAGTCCCAGCTACTCGGGAGGCTGAGGCAGGAGAATGGCGTGAACCTGGGAGGCGGAGGTTGCAGTGAGCCGAGATCACGCCACTGCACTCCAGCCTGGGTGAGAGAGCGAGACTCCATCTCAAAAAAAAAAAAAAAAAAAAAGATTCATAAGCTATTGTTGGCCTTGTGAGCATTTATTGGGTCAGTTACTATGCCAAAGCACTTTAAATGGATTTACTCAGTTTATTTCCCGGCAAACTATGTGAGGAAGCCACAAGCAAGAAAATAATGTTTGCTTTGAATCCCCTTATTCAAGAATCCAGCAGTGATGTTGGATGACAACATAAGCCACTTCTTTGTTAGCCCTTCTTACATTCCAGACTGGAGCTTAAACCTGGTAGGTTGTGTACCTCAGATTACATGAGTCAGAAATGACAGAGCCAGATATCAAACCTGTTTGTTCTGCTCTCTGTATTTATCTAGTACTTCATAATTTATAAAGAAATGAGCTTTTGCTATTTCATTTTAACCTAGGGACTCTGAGATATATATGCAGCTTCTGTCGTCCTTCTATTATGAATCAATAAAGTTGATACTCCAGACAGTGAATAGATCAGCTAGGAGTAGAGACACCTAACTCTCCACCTCCCACACTGCCTCAGTTCATTTTAGGGTGCACTCTTGCTCATCTTAACTCAGTAAGCAGTAGCTTTAGGATAACGTTTTCTTAAATGGAACGTTTCGTTTTGTTTAAATAGCAATGGGTTTCAGAAATTAAGACTCACAGTCAAATATAAAGCTTTTTTTTTTGTCTGATGACTTAAAGCCAGATGTTCTTTTTAGTCTTAAGTAATTGTAATTAGATGTAATCATATAAAAATTTCAGGGCCAGGCATGGTGGCTCATGCCTGTAATCCCAGCACTTCAGGAGACCAAGGCGGGAGGATCACCTGAGGTCAGGGGTTCGAGACCAGCCTAGTCAACATGGTGAAACCCCGTCTCTATTAAAAATGCAAAAATTAGCTGGGCGTGATGGCGGGCACCTATAATCCCAGCTACTTGGGAGGCTGAGGCAGGAGAATCACTTGAACCCGGGAGGCAGAGGTTGCAGCGTGCAGAGAGCAGAGATCATGCCATTGTACTCCAGCCTGGGTGATAATAGCAAAATTCTGTCTCAAAAAAAAAAAAAAAAAATCCCAATTTGTTATAGGTATCATGAACTCAGCTATAATTAGTAGCTATTCCAGCTTCCTCATATTTTAAAGTGTTAATATTAAAGGAAAGGCAGTTATGGAAGTTATAGAGTCTGTCAGGGAATTGGCATGAGAAAAGCACTCCAGTTCAGGGGAAGGTGTTGAGCTGCCAGTGAGTCTACCGCTTATTGCATCTGTAGACTGAGCAGCAGTCAACAGAGCAGGTTTCAGACATGGGTTGTGTTGTAGACTAGAACTACCTGGAGAGAATTGAAGAGGCTGGGCCCCACATAAGCCGTTTACATTTAAATGTTTTCTTTTAAAAGACACTCTCAGGCCATTGAGAATGGATCTATGAGCTGATTCCATTTATACCTTTTGGACTAAATGTTGTCTGTCTCTCTGAAGTTCATTTGGCTAGGTATAGAAATTTTATACCTTCAGAGGCTGGGTGCAGTGGTTCACGCCTGTAATCCCAGCACTTTGGGAGGATGAGGCGGGTGGATCACGTGATATCAGGAGCTCGAGACCATCCTGGCCAATATGGTGAAATCCCATCTCTACTAAAAATACAAAAATTAGGCAGGCGTGGTGGTGGGCGCCTGTAATTCCAGCTGTTAGGGAAGCTGAAGCAGGAGAATCCCTTGAACCCAGGAGGCAGAGGTTGCAGTGAGCTATGATCGCTCCATTGCACTCCAGGCTGGTCAATAAGAGCAAAACTCTGTCTTAAAAAAAAAAAAAAGAAACTGTCTACCTTCAGAAAAGAGGGACTGTTAGGGAACTCAAAGCTGTGAGAAACCCAGACTCTGTACTTAAGGAAGTTAAAGGATGGATGAGACATTGACACGAAACCAAATACAATGAGACGATGGGGCTATGAAAATTCAGAGAAAGGGGAGGTCTCATGGTCAGCTCAGATTATCAAGGTAAGGTTCCTGGAAGAGGAGGACTGATAATGATTTATAAGAAAGGTCCAGCTCTTGAAATATGAAAAGAATGATTGCTTAGGAGACTGGAGAATCAGCCTGCCTTGATAGTTTTTGTGGTGGATAAAATGATTTATTTGTTCATTTGCCAAATACTCACTGAGCATCTGCTGTCATCCAGGCATGTAGCTAGTGAGGATACAGTGGTAAATAAAACCCAGCAAAGATCTCTGCCTTGGTGGATCTCAAATATTTTGAAATCAGGAGTGAATTAAGGAAGTTATATAAGTAATAAGGTATATGCAGCATATATATAGGTATACATACAAACTTTGTGTGTATGTTATGGGCTGAGTCGGGGGAGATTAGGAGTGGCAGGGAAGGGATTTCTGTTTTGAGTGGTGTCATCAGATTAGGCCTTATTGAGAAACTGACAGTTGATGGGCAAGCACTTCCAGGTGCTGGAAACAGTGCAGAGGCCCTGAGGCAGGAGTATGACTGACATGTTCCAAAACAAGGGAGTAGGTGGGTGGGCTGGAGCATAAATGAGTCAAGGGAGTTAGGAGGATAAAGTCAAAGAGATCATGGTGACCAAGTCACAGAAATTCTTGAAAGCCGTCCAGAGGCCTTTTGCTTTACTCTAAAATGTGGAATAATTGAGGGACCTTAAGTTGAGGACTGAAGTGATCTTCCTTACAGTTTATCAGCAATCACTCTGTCTACTATGTAGAGAGAATAAATTATAAGGCAGCAAGGTCAGAATCAGGGAGACTGGGTGTGGAGGCTGTTAGGTTAATGCGTGTGAGATACGGTGGCTCGGACCAGGGTGTCAGCCATGAAAGTTAAGAGAAATGGTGAAGTTCTGGATGGATTTTGAAGATAGAGATAATGGGCTATCGGAAAAGTTTGTTATATTTTATGACAAACTAAGGAAGAAAGAACAGCAAAAAAGAATTTCATACTGTCCCAGGGTAATTATATTTAACTTTGTTTTCTGTGTATTTGTAGTAATTCATCTCTGTGCTGCTTGTCATACAATTGAATCTATTGTTCAACATTTGCTATTACATTAAAGGTAGTTTTATTTGAGATTAGAAAGCTGTACTCAGTAGCAGGTTCAGTTCTGAAGCAGAAAGACATGTGGCCTCATGAAGCAAGCACACTGCAACAAAGATAAAATGACCAGCCCACAATAATGATGCAGGCTCCCTTTTTTGATTTCTGCTTCCAGAAGTACACATGAAAGCAGCAAAACGCAATTACATTGTTTTCTTTTACCTCAGGTATAAAAAGGGATGGATATATCTGTTTTGGATTTGGGTTTTCTTCAGTGAATTTCTATCACTGATACAAAGCATTGAAAAGGAAGGTGTGATTATTTACTTTAGCTCTGAGGCTTCAAGTCTCAGCTGGTATTTCAGTCCTTGGCATTATAGATAAATTTTTGTGACCCTCACTGTCTTTTACTCTTTCCCACCCCCCTCCCTGCTTTATGCAAATAGAAGGGAGAAGAGCTTTGTGTGAACTTCAGCTGCACTTGCAGCTGTGTCTGTGTTTGGTGTCTTGGTGTTGAAAAGTGCTCTGTTGTGTTAGATTTTGCTCGGATACGGCTGCTTTATGCATATACAGTGAAGAGGGAGAGGAAGGCAGGGTTTTTGAAAGCAGGGGAAGTGGGGACTCAGGATGTGTCTTCAGAGCAGGGCCATAGGCTGCCTTGTATGAAAAACTGGGTTTGCTGGAGCCTATTTTTTTGTTATTAAAAAATATTTATGTGTGTACTTTAAATTTTCAAATCATAAATAAAAAGTTCTGGCCAGGTGCGGTGGCTCATGCCTGTGCACTTTAGGAGACCAACGCAGGTGGATCGCCTGAGGTCACGAGTTAAAGACCAGTCTGGCCAACATGGTGAAACCCCATGTTTACTAAAAATACAAAAATTAGCTGGTTGTGGTGGTGGGCCCCTGTATCCCAGCTACTTGGGAGGCTGAGGGAGGAGAATCGCTTGAACCTGGAAGGCGGCCACTGTACTCTAGCCTGGGCAACAGAGCGAGACTCCATCTCAAAAAAAAAAAAAAAGAGAAAAGTTCTCCTACTCCCAGTTTCATTTCTATGGATGATCACTGTTAATAGTTTGTATCTTTCAGAACATTTTAAATGTGTTTATACATGATCACAAAGTCATTTTTATATACTTGGATTATCTTATAAATATTTTTATTGCAACTTGTTTTTTTCCCCATTCAGGTTATCTTATGTAACTAAACATCAAAAAGAATGCCTTGATGACCATCCTTACACGTGCATACATACGGTATTTTAGGACAGTATTTCCAGATGCCTAATCACTGGTTCATTGGTTAAGTGCATTTAAAATATGACCAGTACTGGCAATTTTCCCTCAAAAATTCCTAGTTAACATTCTTTCTGATTGTCACAAAAGTGAATGCAGTCTTCAACTTGATTTAATAAAAATAAGATGTCTAGAACAAGAAAAGTTATTTTATTTGCATAATGAGGCCAGTACATGGTGGCAAGCTCTGCTGCATCTGCCCCAGAGCAGACATGGCCCTTGTGGAGCCAACTGGTAGCCTGTTATTTGGGCATTGCTCTCAATTCATAGGATCTGTTTAGCCCCACATTGGAACTTTTGGTTTAAACTGGGTTCTCTTTCAGGTTTATGTATGTGTTTAATCGCTTATCCTTACTAATTCTTCTAATTACTTTTTTTAAATTACCTTCTAAGTTTTAAAATGACAGATGAAACTCAGAAAATAAAGAGGATAATACAGGCTAGCTCATGTTGTAGGCAAGGAAAATTGGCCAATTTTTTCTTCCCAGCTTGGCCCTCTCATCTTATTAGTAGATTCTTTTTTTGTTTCCAAAGATAATACCTTGATATTAAGGTAAGCCCTCAAAGAAAGACTAGTTTGGTTAAAAACAGAACCCAAAATTCAGCTAGAGAATGCAGAGACCAAAATTTCTTTTTAGAGTCACTGCTCCCTCCAGTAGCAGTTCAGCTTCCTTATAAAGCATATCTTGACCTAAATTCCGTAGTTCTTACATAACGGTAGGACTACAGCCAAGCTGTTCAGACCAGTAGTCACTCAACAAAAACATAGATAAGAGGACGTTTTCTGGCTACCTCTTAAGCAAATTCAAGTCCTAAATTCCTAGAAAGAATGGTAAGAAGAAAGCAAAACCAAGGATCTGTAGCCAGAATATTTAGATTTCCCACCCCACCTTTTACAATCATTTTGCCTCTTACTTACTAATCTGTTTAGTCTTCCTGCAGAACTGGACTTCCAGAAGATTCTCTTGCTGTTTACATCTTACAGCTCCCTTCTCATCATGCACACAGGAAACTGAACCAGGCCAGGCTTTACCCTCCTCAGATCACCTTTCCCAGAAAATGAAGAGCCCACACTAGACTATTAGGACCAGTAGAACCCTGTCTTGCTTGTTCCTGGTAACCGTCAACCTCTCTCAAAATGTTTTGTTTCAGAAGATCTCCCTCTCCCTAAGGAAAGTCTACAAGCCAGTTACCAAAATCCAGGACATAAGCTATACCATTTACTCTTTTTATTTGTTCTCCTCTTCACCTGCTCGTGCGTCTTTTCTTCATACTGTGTTCATGGCCTGTCTTCCCACACCCCATCTGTCCATGGAAATACTCTAGTTGTTACTCCTATAACCAGTGATGCTTCTCACTCAGTTTCACAGGGATTTTCCCCAGTTGGCCCTCTGCCAAAGGCCCAGATTCTTAGGCTAATTCTCATGCTTATTCCATCTAGTTTTTGCAAATAATAGTGTGTAGTGTTTATCCACAGAACTGGCTGCCCCCAAAAGCAAAAATGTTCTACTTCCCTAACCTATTAAATGCATCAGAATAGTGCTATCTGACAGAAATATGTGAGCCATATATATAACTGAAATTTTCTAGTAACCAAATTAAAAACAGGTGAAATGATGTTCTACATAATTCAGTATATGTAAAACCTACATATATACATTGTTTCTATATGTAATCTATATGAACAATTTTTCTTTTTTTTTTCTTCTTTTTTCTTTCTTTCTTTTTTTTTTTTTTTTTTT